>NC_142607.1:27783577-28076779 GCF_041222555.1 Hakea prostrata | reverse complement strand
TGATTGTGGTTACCACAATTACTCAAGATCCCGCGGGTGGTTATGCTCCGTACGATGCTTAGTCCGACCATTGAGTGGAAGCGTCCTTGTGCTATTTATGAGATTTACACTTACAAGGATGTTGTCTATAAAGTGGAGAACAATTTAGTTACCCAATGTACTTGTTACTGGGATTAGGTTTTGTCTAGTTTATTCTTTTAGAGCTACTTTTCCGCTGGTTGTAAAGTGGGATTTTTGCCTCGCTTTACTTATCTGTTTGATACTCTGATTATATTTAGTATTCTGGTTCATTTATGATTCATTCTTTCTTTATTGGATCTATGATTTATCTTCCGCACTCATGTTATGATTGTTCATGATTATGTTATTGTTTATGTGGGAGGTTGATCACTCGATACCTGATCTTCGGGCTGTGGATCACACTCTCGGGTATGCCAGATAGGGTACCGGCTGGGAGGGCGTGACTGAAGGTCCCACACGGGTTTTAAACCGATGCCTTTACTTAAGGATTTCCGGAGAAATTCAATAAGTTTGAGAAGGAACTGACTCGTGTTTTAAACCGATGCCTTGTAGAAGGTCCCACATGGGTTTTAAACCGATGCCTTTTGATTTTGTCACTGGATCAGATCTTGAGTGTTATGTGTTGCCCCCAATCAAAAGACAGTATGTGGAAAACTGAGAATTGTATTGATTGAGTTGAATTTTGTTACATCATGAGTCAAAAATGATAATCTCCTCAAGGATAATATTTCTTCAAGTGTCTGGCATTCCACGAATGATCCAGCTATTTCTGTGTTGTCATGTTCTTCAGCTTATAAGCTCCCGAACCGACTGGTTTAATAACCATATATGGGCCTTCCCATGAAGGATCTAATTTCCTCTGATGGCATGGATCTGAAGCTAAGGTATTCCTTAATACCAAGTCTCCCACTATGTATCAACGATTTTTCACTCGGGAATTATAATGTGACGCTATCATTCATTGATAATGTTGAGTTCATGCTATTGCCTTTGCACGAACTTCATCTAACAAGTCAAGGCTATCTAGCAGTCCTTGTTCGTTTGCTTTTTCTTCGAACTCTCTTTCCCGTAGTGTTCCAGCTATTACTTTAACAGTGCCAATGCTTCAAATCCATAAGCCGGTTTAAAAGGAGTTTCTCCTGTGGGTGTTCGTGACCGTGGTTCGATAGGGCCCACGTAACGTTGTGTAATTCTTCGACCCATAAAGCTTTATCAGCTTCGAGTCTCTTCTTTATCCCCTCAAGTAATGTTCAGTTTGTAACCTCCACTTGGCCGTTGCTTTGGGGGTATGCCACTGATGACATACGATGCTCGATCAGATAAGTACTGCAAAATTGTTCAAATTGTGGATTATCGAACTGAGTTCCATGATCGGTTGCCGCCCGCCCGGACGATTATTTTTGGCATCCCAAACGGGGAAAGGAAAAACGGGGGAGAAACACCCCCCCCCTTGGGTTGGGGTGAGGGGGCAGGGGGGGGGGGGGGGGGGGGAAAAAGGAGGCCAAACCAGGGGGGGGGGGGGGGATATTTGTTTTGGGTGAAGAAAGACTTGTTTGATGTTTGACCCTGAAGTTGGACCTTGATTTCAGTGTTATTACCTTGAGAGCCTTAGGAAATCATGTCCGATCTTTCCCTTAGTGTAGATCCATGTCTCAAATTGATGGAAGTTGTCTTTGTGGGCCCTCTTTATGGAAGACATGGTGTTTGACCCGAAACCCATGGATATGGTTGATGGTGCTCCATACTTGGATGCATTGTCAGTGTTAGTTTTGAATCTGCAGCCTGAAGAAGGTGAGCTTAGTTGGTGGACCTAATGAACTCTCGTGCTCAATCCAAATATATTTATGAAAACTAGACTTCTTGATTGACTTGTAGGAGAAAACCTCACTCGATTTGACCCTGTTTAGCTCTCTAAATCCTTGTCTGAAGTTACTGAACTATGTCTGGCCAATTCTGCTTGCACATCGAAGAAGATTGAATTAGTTGAAGCACCTAATGAACTCCTGTGCTAGATCTGAAAGTATTTCTGGAAACTAGACTTCTTGATTGACTTGTAGGAGAAAACCCAACTCAATTTGACTCAGTATAGCCCTCCGAATCCCTGTCTGAAGTTGCTGTTCATGTCTTGGTCGACTGCCTGGTCGACTGACAGTCAACCAGCCAGTCGACCAGCAGTAATGGAATTCGAATCTTCACTAAATCACTTCCCATTTTGCCCCTACCTTTTTGGAACTCGTGAATGAGGACCTAAACTAATCATTGGCACTCCAGAGCTCGAGGTTGGACACTCTCTTGGGCTTTTTCTTGATGTTTGGGGAAGATCTTTGACTCAAATCATTAGTGTTATACATTAATCATCAACTCAAGGTATGATTCCTTCTATTCTTCTTCTAATCTATTCATTTTCTATCAATCTATGATCTTGAGACCATGGTTGAAGTGCTGCAACCTTGCAAACACTTAACCATGAGTTTCCCCCCTTTCAATTCCTTGATCCTCCCCCACTCATGCTATGTTATGATTCCATTGAGATTACTTGCACTTCATTACTTTGATTCTTTTCGATTTAACCTATTCTTGATTCAAAACTGATATGTAGATGCATGTTAAGCTTAGATTATTATGAAATTAAGATTCTAACTTGATTCTTAACATTCACTTGATTGATTCCCATCATCCTCTACAATTTCAATCAATTCCAATTTGATTCTTGATAATTGACATATAGAACTTAAGATTTCGAATTGGGCATTTCTGATTCGACCGTTGGATCATCATGAAAATTAGTGTGTAGTATCCTCTTACTGTTATAAACATGCCCTCCAAATTTCGTGTCAATCGGAGCACCGGAAGGTCAATTTCGGACCAAGTTTCAATTCTGCCCTGAGGATAACAAGTCTTGGTTGACTACTTGGTCGACTGACAGTCTACTAGCCAGTCAACCAAGATATGAGATCACCCCTGTACTCAGAGGAATTGATTCGTTTGACCTCCGATTCGACTGTTTTCTTCTCTGATGTTACTTGTATGTTGTCTAGGGTACCAGCATTGATTTTTGGACCATTCTTGGTGATCATTGAATTTATTTACAACTCGATTAAGGTAAGGATGGTTATCACCATAAATATATAGGCTATGAGCTTATGCCTTGGTGTTTATAACTTAGTGAACATGGTTTCTTTATTACTTTTGAATATCATAGACTGTTATACATGCTTTAGAATAGTAGTATTGTGATTTCATATACTCTTGTTATAATGATTGATTATTATTGTCACTTATACTTATGATGAATCATTTCAATATTATGACTGAACTTCTATTATGATGATGTATCAAATGTATGTGAGATGTTGGATTTGAGTATGTGGTTGCTTAGGTATAACTTGGGATTGGGGAGTGTTCTATTGACTCTTCTGTCCTTGGGCATCGGAGGGAATAGTATGGGATGTTCTCCGAAGGTGCCCATCGACACTTTCCCGGGTTATTGGATGACATACATAGGATTGTCTAGTTGTTTGGCTAGGATGTCCCTGTCGTATCAAACCCGAATCGGAAGGGCATTGAGACCGAACGACCCGTGGTAGGGTATGGTTTGATGGGCGCTCAAGACTGGTAACCACTCCGTGAGAGGACATAAACCATACTGCGGATACCTGAAAGGGACCATTTATTGGTAGGGTTGCAAATAGCTAGACTTGGGCTCACGGGCGCTCAAGACCGGTAACCAACCCGTGAGAGGACGTGAGAGCTTCCCGTTTACTATTTGTGGATGACCAATAGGGTTGATGAGTCCGTAGTCCGAGTTGGTCGGTGCCATAGGATACACTGACTTTAGTGTGGAAAATACGGAACCGAGTTGGTCGGTGCCATAGGGAAAGTATCCGGATCTGACATGATACGACTGAGTAGATGACTTGCATTGGGCTAGGCTTTACCTTGACATGCGCCAATACTTAGACCAAATGGTGATGTGAGAGAGCGGTAACCGAAACCCCAGCCAAGGTTGTCCGGAAGGTTTCAGGACCCAATTCCCACCGGCTTGAGTGATTGAGACCTACCCAAAGAAGTATGGTGCTATGACTTAAAGCATGTCTACCATAGAGACCAGCATTCATAGAGTTAGAACCATACTTGCATCATGTGTTTTATATCATATTGCATCATGTTATGGCTTGTATCATATGGCTTATGTTTTATGGAATGACTACCTTGCTGAGTTCTTTTGAACTCACTCCTTTTTGCAACATATTTTGTTAGACGTTTCTGCAGGTACTACTACTGTTGACTATGACAGTCAACACTTTGAAGACCAAGTTGGTGACTAGTACCATACTAGTGGCGGTGAACACATTAATAAAGATTAGTAGTCCGAGACTGATTTTTGTCAGGAGCAGATGTGGCCTAGCTTAGTTTCTTAAAATTTTGTTATTTAGGAAATATTGCATAAGGCAGAAGAAACTGTAATTTAGTTGTTTGCCTTTCCTTTCCCTTCTTTTAGAACTGGTTGTAACCTGCACCTTATCTCGATCTACCTTCCGTTGTTATTGTAGAATGGGTTTCCACCTCATTTCACATTTTGATTAATTATTTTATTAGTATCTTTCTGCACTCTGATGCTCTTTGTGATTCTTCTGAGATTCTTCCTTGACTTTTATTATTAAGTTATTTGAAATTTTTGATTTGTTCCTGCTTTTGATTAAATTATTGTGCTAAATGGATATGATCGTTCCTAAACTTGATCTTGTGGGCTGTGGATCACTCCACCGGGTAATCCAGATAGGGTACCCTTAGGGTGGATGTGACATAGACCCATTTGATGAAGTAGTCAATTGCTACTATAAGATATTCTCTTCCGCCAGATGCCTTGATGAATTTTCCCATGATATCGATTCCCCACATCACAAAAGGGATGGGGTCTAGAATCGAAGTCAAGGTTTCAGCCGGGCTTTTAGGTACCGTAGCATGGATTTGACAATTGCTACACCGACAAACATATTCCATAGCAGCTTGTTGAAGCTTAGGCCAATATAGACCGAGCCTCAAGATTTTGTGTGCCAGGGCCCGACTGCCCATATGAGCACCACAAATTCCTTCATGTACCTCGGCTAGAGCTAATTTCGATCCTTCGGGACCCAAACATCTTAAGAGGGGTCCAGCATAGGATCTTCTGTAAAGCCTTCCGTTCTACATTATGAATTGTGCCAATCGCACCTTGATTAATCTTGCCTCTTTCAGATCTTCTAGTAATTTATCATCTCTCAGATATTCCACGATCGGATCCATCTAGCATCGTTCAGCTTCTATTTAGGATATCTCCTTCTCGTGATTACTTGGGAAAGTTACCTCCTTGATATGGACCGAAGGATCTAAATTATTTTCCTTGGCATTAGCTAATCTTGATAGCTCATCTGCCATCGTATTTTCTTTTCTTGGAATCTGACATACTTTCAGATTCCTGAATTCTTTCTGCAATGCTTGCACAATCTCTTGATATTTTTGTAATCGGGGTTTTCTGATGCCATACTCCCCTTGTACTTTGATTGACAATAAGCTATGAGTCACTAAAAATAGTTACCTCTGCTATCGCCAATGCTTTTGACAATCGAAGTCCAACTATTAGAGCCTCGTACTCTGCTTCATTATTACTGGAATCGAATGTGAATCTTAATGCATATCGAATAATAAAACCTGCTGGACTTTTCAAAAGAATTACAGCCCTTGCTCCTTGCTTATTACTCAAACCATCCACGTATACTTCCCAAACGGTTGGAATAGTGGGTTCGACAATCTCCTCCACTGGTGCAATAGTCTCTACTACGAAATCGGCCAATGCTTGGGCTTTAATTGCCGTTCGAGGCTTAAAGCTTACATTGAACTCGCTGAGTTCGACCGACCAAGCTACCATTCTTCCAGACAAATCAGGTTTACGAAGAACTTTACAAAGGGGAAAAGTAGTAAATACCTCGATTGGATGAGCCTGAAAGTATGGCCATAGTTTTCTAGCTGTTATCATAAGAGCCAAAGCCTGCTTTTCAATCTGAGAGTACCGTGTCTCTGCATCGAGTAATACGTGGCTGACATAATAGATTGGCCATTGCTTTTTGTCTTTTCCCCAAACGAGTACCGCGCTTACTGCCGAAGGGGATGTTGCTAGGTATAGTTGCAAAATTTCTCCCTTTTCGGGTTGGGACAATAGCAGTGGTCTTCCTAGTGTTTCCTTCAGCTCTTCGAAAGCCTTCTGACACTCTTCAGTCCATTTGGCCTCCTTACTGCCTCTCAAATCTTTGAGTGCTTTGAAAAAAGGTAGGAACTTTTCTCCCGACTGTGAGATGAAATGATTTAATGCGGCTACTCTCCCCGTTAAGCATTGCACATCTTGAACAGTCTTGGGGGCTTCCATATCAATCAAAGCTTGTATTTTGGCCGGATTAGCCTCAATACCTCTTTGTGATACAATAAAGCCCAAGAATTTGCCCGACGAGATTCCGAAGGCGCACTTTTCCGGATTCAACTTCATTTGATATTTCCGCAGTACTGAAAATACCTCCGCTAAATCCTCAATGTGCTTTGTCCTCGCAGTGCTCTTTACTAGCATATCGTCAACATATGTTTCTACGTTCTTCCCGATCAAGTCTTTAAAAATTTTGTTGACGGCCCTTTGATAAGTAGCCCCTGCATTTTTCAGGCCAAACGGCATGACTTTGTAATAAAAACTCTCACGATCAGTCGTGAAAGTCGTAAACTTTTCGTCCTCTTTATTCATGAGGATCTGGTTGTATCTTGAGTATGCATCCATGAAACTCAATGTTTCATATCCTGCTATTGCATCTATCAATAGATCAGTCATGGGCAACGGATAACAGTATTTTGGGCAAGCCTTGTTGAGATCTGTGTAATCTGTACACATTCTCCACTTTCCATTTGCCTTTTTGACCATTACCACATTGGCCAACCAGATTGGACATTCAATGGGTTCAATGAAACCAAAGCTCTTCAACTTTTCAACCTCACCCCAAACGGCTTTGTACTTTTCTATGGAGGAATTTCTCCTCTTTTGAATTATCGGTTTCACCTTCGGATCTATCCAGAGTTTGTGCTCTGCAACTTGCCGATCAATTCCTGGATATCATCCACAGACCACGTGAACACATTGCTATTTTGTTGAAGAAAAGACTTCAACTCCTTCTTGAATCCTTCCAGCTGCTCAGACCCGATATAAGTAATCCTTTTTTCATCATCGGGGTACAGCTGAATTTGTTCCATTTTTTCTACAGGCTCGGGCCTTTGCATCTTTGCATTGTCCCGATCATCCTAAACCTCTATTGGTAACATAGTTACCTTTCTCGGGCCCTCCTTATCCTTTAAATATGCTACATAACATTGTCGAGAAATTCTTTGGTCAGATGAAACCTGACCAATTCCCATTTCTGTCGGGAATTTTATTTTCAGGTGCTTTGTTGAGACTATAGCACCTAACTTCGATAGTGATGGCCTTCCGAGGATGACATTATAAGCCGGAAGTTCTCGAACCACCAAGAAGTTTACCCGAACGGTAGCCTCTTTGGGAAAACTTCCAATCGATAGATCTAGCTGTACAGATCCTTCTGCTATTGCGGACGATCCCACAGAGCCATATAAGTGGGTGGATGATGGCTCCATCAAGTCTTCATCCACTTTAAGCTTTTGATAAGCTGCATAGGATAAGAGGTCTGCAGTAGACCCGGTGTCAACTAACACCCTATGCACTTCTCGGCGTGCGATTTCTACCTTGATGACTATGGCATCATCATGAGGTAAACAGACGCCTCTTTTATCTTCTTCACCGAAGGTGATCGAACCCTCACCATTCGGCCTCTTTCGCTTGTGTGCTTCTTCGGTTCCAACAAACTTGGATTTGGCTTTCAACTTCCGAAGCGACTCAGGTTCGGGACCTCCAAATATTGTTAGTATGGGTGACCGAGTGGCATTGATCACTTACCTTTCTAAGATTTAGGAGCCTCCGTTGGGTGTTCTGGGCTAACCGAATGTTCCCTCTTGTTACCTATGTCTAGTGGTTCCGCTCGTCTCCCTTTGACGAAATTGGACAAGTGCCCTTGAGATATCAATCTTTCAATATCCGCCTTTAAATTTCTGAAATCTTTGGTATAGTGACCATAATCCTTGTGGAAACGACAATATCTTTCTCTATCCTGCTCCCCAGGTTTGGTGGGAAGCTTTGGAGGCCATTTCAAGATATTCTGCTTCTTGATAATATTTAAAATATCAGCCCGAGGAGTATTTAATGAAGTATACTCACTTTTACCGGGAGATCTTTGCCGCCACTCCTGATGAGGCTTTCCAACTCGATCACAAACATTCTGCTTTGGCCTCTGCTTGTTCTCAGGGGCCTTCTGTTCTTTTGTAGTGGCTTTATTATCCCCCTGGCGCACGTCTAGGATCTCTGTCACCTCTGCCTGCTTCTGACACCTTTGCACCAGTTCAGCATAAGTGGTAGGCATGTCTTGAAGTAATAACTCCAAAAGCCGTCGGTTAGTGAGTCTGGTGAACAAAGCAGTTTTAGCCACTTGTTCATCTAGATTCTCAATCTCCATTGTAACTCTGTTAAATCTTTTCAGGTATTCTTGAATCGATTCATTTTTCCCTTGTCTAATAGTGAACAAGGTCTCCTCAGTCTTTTTATCTGGATTCCGCTGTGGAATCGTCCTATGAATTTGCACGCCAATTCTTCAAAATCCACGATCCTTCCTGAAGGGAGGTTCAAAAACCATTTCTATGCTGCTCCAGTTAAGGATGAACCGAAAACCCTGCAAAGGATTTCATCGGAATTTCCCGCAACAGCCATAGTCTGCTGATAGTAACTGATATGAGCGGTGGGATCTCCCGAACCATCGAACATGGAAAAAGTTGGCAAACCGAAATTGTGAGGAAACTGATATTCGGCTATGGGTTAGGCAAACAGAGTTTTTTGAATAACCGAATAAATATCATCGGCTATTCTCCCTCTCGCCAATTATCCAAGTTTTTGATTGATATTGGCCAATTCTTGACCAATATGCGTTGACCGATCTCCGATGACACGATCATTCTCTCAAGCTATACGCCTGATAGTTGGTGAGTGAATTAGTATTCCTGCACCTAACCTCGTATTTGAATCGGTCATACTTCCTTGCGGTCCTTCGAACCTATCGTCTCTCCTACAGAGTTCTCCAGTTCTCCTAGGTTCTCTTTCTCGCCAACGGTCGCCTTCCCGGAAATTCTGACCGACATTATGGTCATCAATCAGTCTTTTCTCCCTTTTTAATGCGTGTCTTCCTACATCACAGTGATCAGGTGCTTGCGGCGCCACCACTTGTCTGGTCAACGTACGGAGCGTCGGACTCACCTCCAATAATTGGAGTTTCAGTTGATCTAGTTGATGCTGGAGTAGATATGGAGGATTATTACCTCCTTGTCCACCATCTTCTCGTACCTCAAGAGGTTGACTCCCCTCAGGGATATTTGGATTATTTCCTCCGGGAATTTGAACACCAGCGTCTCGCTGGGCCGCAGCAATTGTCCTGCTGCTGCCGCAGCTGCCAATGATCTAGTAACCATGACTTTCTAAGTGTTTCCCACAGACGCGCCAAATGATGGGTCCAAAATCTGCTCAGCCCTTAGATCTCCTGTGGATGACCTGCAAAAACAAACGTCAGATGTGGCCCGACTGCTGGGATTGGGAGTCCACCTCCGAAGGCTAAGTCAGTTGATGAACTTAATCACAAACGGCTCTGTTTAAGCACAGAGCTAAGGAATGAATAACAAGAATACGATTCAGATTGTATATCCTCCTCTCTCCCTCTACCTTGTGAGTAGGTGATGTCTTATATAGAGTGTACCTTCGAATCTCCTTCGCTGGATGTATTTGAGCCTTCTTCGGATAGTCATCTGATCTTAACAGATAGATCCGTTGAGTGATAGATTTCTACTAGGTTGGACTAGTAGACGACTCCTTTGATAATACGATCATTATACGGTAGTTATCCACATAATAGCAATAAGTAACAGCCGCAAATGCTGCTACCCGTCTCTTTGACGATTAGTCCATTCCGATCGTAGCGGATTAGGGTGTGCTTGTGACTGAGTTAGTTTTCTTCTTCAGCAAGCTACCTCCTGGACCCGGCTCGCTCAGAAGCGAGTCTATTCCTTTCGTCCCGACTAGGGTTGGGGATCGAACCAAGGTTGAACCAGGTTCGGTTATATTTTCTCCATATCACTCTCCGAATTGACACCATTGATAAAGGTTTTTCAAGATGGAGGCTGATATTGTTGTTTTCAACACTACACATTGGTGGAACGATTACAAAACATAAGTTGGGTAAGTTTGATTCAGTTGTGATAAGCTTTCTTTATTGCAAGATAGACAGATTCATGTTCTAATTTGCACACTATGCTAGGGTGAATTACTATCAAGAAAGGGACCTATGCGTCTTCAAAGACAAACTTCATTGTTGCTTAAAACTAATTAGCCTTTTTCTCCTTGTTCTATGCATCTTATTTGCATTTCATGATCTCCTAGATTCTCTAAAATAATAAAAAATTTAAAAAAATTAAAAAAAGCCCTGCTTGCATTATCTGAATTTTGTTTGTTGCTCGAATTCTATGGCGTAGCCCATTTTGATTTTATCTCTCAAACTCCTGGTCTCACTTGGACTTCTATGATATTCTTAAACAACCAAAACATAAATCAGAACTTTATTGTTGAGTTTCATCTTCTTGACTATTAACTGTTAAGATGGAGTTGTACCATTGATTGAACTTCCTAGTATGAGCTTTTTACGCAATCCAATGGAGGTAGTGTATGAATCATTTTGGGTTGTAAATGCATGAAAAATTGCAGATAGCAGGCCAAAACTAGTTGCTTGATCACCTGAAGGTTACTCTGTACATGTGGATGGGAAGCCCAGAGAAGCAAGGTTAAATCAACCAAAGGGAATTTATAGTGGATGATAGGGGAAATATTTACATAGCAGACACTATGAACATGGCAATCAGAAAGATCAGTGTTGCAGGTAATGTGATTGGTCCTTATCTGACGATTATTATACCTTAAGGAATTGGCTCTTTTATCAATTTAAGTTTAAGAATATTAGAGAAGCAAATAGTTCTTTCCCCCCTTTAAATCCCTCAGTTTAAACCAGGCTATTCGAGAGATACAACTCCACTTTGACGATTGTGCCTACCAATATGGGAGTGGTTTTCGTTTAGGTAACTTGATCAAAAGTGATGATTTTTCTATGTCTTTATTCTTTTGATGCTGGAGATAGATAAAATTGTAAGTGTACTCCTCCATTGAAGGGATTGTTGTTCTGGTTGCTGCTGTCTTTTTTGGTTACATGTTGACCTTGCTGCAAAGGAGAGCGGGTACAATGGTCTCTTCCCAAAATGTCAGTGACTAGTTCTATACTCACTTTTCTTAAATCTTTATTTAGAGAGTAAAACGTTCTTTCAATGCCAAATGTCTCACAAGTGCTCTGCGTCGGCTATCTTCATGCTCAAGAAGTGGGAAATTTTATTGAATACATACAAAAGTTGACCTTTCTTCATACCTGTAGGATCCCCGAAGTAAGAAAACAAGCTTTCCACCAAGTCCATATCAGAGGCCTCCCAGGACGCCAACCACGACTCCACCCTCTTGGAAAACATATGCTTTAATGTCCAAGGATTTAGAGAAGACTAACCATTTCCAGCAAAGTCGAGCTTTTTATAGTGGCTGGGATGGTGACTTTTAGCAGCAACTACTGCCCTAGCATTAGCATCATCATCAGCTGCATTATTCTTCTTGCCCATAAACATACTATGAGCAGAATTGTGAGACAACCAATGAGATTGTGTTCGGTGCTGTTGAGGAACAAGACGATCGACATGAAGCAATGGTGATCCTTGATGCATCACATTTAAACTTCTGGATCCGACTGAGCCTCCTCTCGTATCCGGGACGATGAGTCCTGCAAGAAAGGTTAGACACAGGCCGGCTTGTATGCCGGGTAGCCGCCTCCGATGGCAAAGTCAGACGATGAATAGAGTGAAGTCTCGTGCAAGAGCTACACAAGATTATACTCAGAATGTATTGGATGCTTACCGGAGGGGTATGTCTATGCTTTTATATTGTAAGTGTTACCTTTTATGTATTTGGTAAGTTAGCCCGACGAGGGCTGTTGTTTCTCCTAGGATCATGCTTCTTTGTCGTTGGTCCCATTCAATCAGCTGCTGAGTTGACCTTCTATATTAAGGATGATTGTTGTATATGTGAAACCCAGCCCTGACCCTAATCCGGAAACTCTGTTTATTGTAGGTCCAGTGATCCGAAGTAAGGCAAGAAGTCATCTTTGGGCCATTTCTGTTGAAGACTTGATGGCTGGATTGGAATCCATGAGTGTTGCTAGTGTCCCAATGGTGGAAACTGCACCCGGATGAAGATTGGATTAGTTGATGGTCTTGGAGTGGTCTCTGTATTGATTCAAATGCATTTCTAACTCCTAGGTATGTCACTCTAGAGGTTTGCAAAACCCCTTGATGTTTGGACTTGATCTGAGCCTTCAATTCCCTGTTTTGAAGTTGTTGTCTTGATTGGTCGACTCATTGGTCGATTGGACCAATCGACTAATCAATCGACCAATTGATTTTGTTTTTGAAATTTGAATCCTGTCACTTCTATTTAAGTCTAATCTCGGGAATACTCCGCCTCATCTGCCTCCTAAGCCTCTGGAACGAGTTAGAACCCTAATCTAACCCATTCCCTTGCATTCTTTGGTGATCTCTTTCAAAGACTTGAAGAATTCTTCGTCTTTCTACGGCAAAGGTATGATCTCAACCACTCTCTCTTCTATCTCTGAATTTCTTTCTTTTATTCTGTTTTCATTGAGATCAGAAAGGTGATGAAGCATTCTTGTAATCATCAATTCTCTGATCTCACCATATTCTTTAAGACTCATGATCATCATCATGTTCTTAAACCCTACCTATTGAATTCTTGAAAACCCTAACCCTAATTCTTTGAAACCCTAATCTGTGTGATTGTCTAGAGAACTTTTGGTAACCTCCCTTGTGAAGAGAAATCCTTTTTGGGTGACCTTGTGTTAACCTAAAACTTAATCATCTATATTTTCCTGTTTGGATTTGTCTTTGTTCATTCAGATCTCACAATTATTTGTCCAGGGAGCCAAAAGGGTGAAACCCTAATTCTCTTGGATTAAACCCAGGAATCCCCTAGTTGATCATGTTAACCCAATTATTATGTTTTCTTTACTAGATCTGAATTCTTTCATATCCTAGTTCATTATCTTTAATCTTTCTATTTTTTTTCCCTCCTAACCTATGATAACCCTAATCAGGTTAACCTCATGATTTCTAGGTTGTAACTTGAGAACTGTTTTGAGTTATGATTTGATATCCTCTATACCCTAGAATACTATCATGATAATTCCCCTCTTAATTGTATGCTTTTGAACCATCGAATTCGGTTCTGGATTCTCAAAATTCGGATTCTTGCAAGCCACTGTCTGCATTGGTCGACTCATTGGTCGACTGGTCCAGCAGACCAATCAATCGACCAATGAGTACAGCAACCTCAATCTTGGTCTGTTTCGATTGATTTATGATCTTTTTCTTTATGCATCTTTCCTAACATGTTGTGTGCACTTGTTTAGGACTGTCTTCTCAGGTTTAGTCAAGATCGTACTTGATTCTTTAAGATTCCATTCAAGTTAGAAGGTAAGGACAGTTAATTCCTTAACTACATAGATTGCTTGTTCTCTGGTTTCTACTTTATGAAACTATGAGATTACCTACTGTTATTGTATTTTAATTCTGATCTCCTACTGTGGGAACAGTAGCACTTATTTATATCATCTTTTCATTGTTTATGTTATATGAATTACTTATTACTGCTTAATCTGATGTTGCTTTTACATTCTCTTTTATATGATGAACTACTGGTTGTGTATGTCATGACTGATCTGAGAATGTGTTTGCTTAAGTTTGGTTTGGGATTGGGAAGTGTCCTTTTGACACTTCTGTCCTTGGACATTATCGGAAATAGTATGGGATGTTTCCGGGGTTGCCCATCAACGCTTTCCCGAATCAATGGTTGTCATACCTAGGGATGTCTAGCAGTGTTTGGCTAGGATACATCCCTGTTATATCAAACCCGATTCGGAAGGGTATTGAGACCGAACGACCCGTGGTAGCAATGGGGATTCATGGGCGCTCAAGACCGGTGAGTTATATCCGTGAGAGGACGGGAATCACATTGTGGGGACCATTTATTGGAGGGTTGCATATGGCTAGACTTGGGCTCATGGGCGCTCGAGACCGGTGAGTTATATCCGTGAGGGGACATGAGAGCTTCCCGTTTACCATATGTGGATAACTAATAGGGTTGATGAGTCCGGTGAGTAATATCCGTGACTCTAGTGTGAAGGATACCGGAAAGGATCCCGAGAGGGGAGGAATGGAAGTATCTGGAACTGACTTGATGTAACTGAGTAGATGACTTGCATTGGGCTAGGCTTTTCCCTGACATGCGCCAGTACTTATGCCAAATGGTTGTGAGAGAGTGTGTTGACTTAACCCCCTACCATGGTTTGTCCGAGAGGGATGCCCGGACCCACTACCAATAGGAGCCGTATGCGTGACCTACCCAAAGAAGTATGGTGCTATGACTTAAAGCATGTCTGCCATAGAGACCAGCATAGATAGAGTTAGATGCATACATACATTACTTGTTTCATACTGCATTGCATCATGTTATGTTTTGCCACATGTTATCTATGATGTTATGGATTAACTACCTTCTTGAGTTTCTTCAAAACTCATTCCTGTTGTATATTTCTTTTTGTTAGATTATCCTGCAAGTACATAATACTATGACGAGCAGTACAGTGAAGCACAAGCTGATGAAGCGTATTACACGCAAAGTACTGGCAACGATCATGATTACTTTGATGATCCCCCGGCGGATCAAGCTGCGTACTACTTTTGAGAACGGCATAGAGTTAGAATGGATTCATTGGATTGATGAAGTCCATACTTATGAAGACGTTATCTATAAACTTGAAGACGCTTGATCTTAGTTTATTTACTAGTACATTTGTTTCAGTTGTAATCCCTTTTGATTTTTATACTACGTTCCGCTATTTTGGTAAAGTGAGTTTCCGCCTCACTTCACCCCTTTTTGATATCATTGGATATCTGGTATCTTTCCGCACTTTGATTATTCTGATTGTTCATTTCTTGTTTTGAACCTTGTTTATAATATTAAACCTTGATTTATTTCTGTTCATGATTATGTTATTGCATATGTGGGAGGATGATTTCCTCGATGCTTGATCTTCGGGGCTGTGGATCACACTCTCGGGTATGCCAGTTAGGGTACCGGCTGGGAGAATGTGACAGTATATGTGGCATATGTTACGCTTTTGGTCATGGATGATCGGCATCTGTCCCGACTAACTAGCTTGTGGAGCCCCATCTGGGTCAGACCCGGTCGGGTAGGAATCTTCCATATCATAAGCCCCCTATCCCAGACGTTATTTACATCTTGCGGGATAGCGAGGAAGATAGCCAGTCGGGTGCATTTGGTTATTCCTGATCCCTATTTTGAATGGGTCTTCTTCACACGATACCATCTCATAACCTGCCAAGTTTCTGAGAGAGTACTATCCATGGTTGGGAATCATGTGTTGTCTCATGGTACATGTCCTGACCAAGGGTTTAAAACAAGCCCGGGTTCCGGACGGGTGGATAGGAAGTCCTTGTAAATTGTCCGTCCCGAACATCGCTTTATACTGCGAAAAGGTATGGGAGTTTCTCGATCGAACGGCTACGACGTTTGTCCTTAAGGAAGGTGCAAGATAACCGGGATGAACCTGAATCACATTTTTGCCTTAAAAAAGTGCTAAGTCCTTGAGGAAGGTGCAAGATGGACCCGAATTAATTTATTGCCTTAAAAAAGTGCAAGTCCTTGAGGAAGGTGCCAGATGACCGGGATGGACCTGAATCAATTTATTGCCTTAAAAAAGTGCAAGTCCTTAAGGAAGGTGCAAGATGACCGGGATGGACCCGAATCAATTTATTGCCTTAAAAAAGTGCAAGTCTTTAAGGAAGGTGCAAAATGAGTGACCAGAATGGACCCGAATCAATTTATTGCCTTAAAAAAGTGCAAGTCCTTAAGGAAGGTGCAAGATGACCGGGATGGACCCGAATCAATTTATTGCCTTAAAAAAGTGCAAGTCCTTAAGGAAGATGCAAGATGACCGGGATGGACCCGAATCAATTTATTGCCTTAAAAAGTGCAAGTCCTTAAGGAAGGTGCTAGATGACCGGGATGGACCCGAATCAATTTATTGCCTTAAAAAAGTGCAAGTCCTTAAGGAAGGTGCAAGTTGACCGGGATGGACCCGAATCAATCTATTGCCTTAAAAAAGTGCAAGTCCTTAAGGAAGGTGCAAGATGACCGGGATGGACCCGAATCAATTTATTGCCTTAAAAAAGTGCAAGACCTTAAGGAAGGTGCAAGATGACCGGGATGGACCCAAATCAATTTATTGCCTTAAAAAAGTGCAAGACCTTTAGGAAGGTGCAAGTTGACCGGGATTGACCCGATTCAAATTATTGCCTTAAAAAAGTGCAAGTCCTTAAGGAAGGTGCAAGTTGACCGGGATTGACCCGATTCAAATTATTGCCTTAAAAACACTGGCTTCATAAACACTGGCTTTTTTTTGGCACTTACGTAACAATGTCCCATATGTCTTAGGCTTATCTGTTAGTAAAACTTCCAAAAGCCTCGGGTGTGTAATGCCATTCCAAAGTGCGCTGTACACCACCTGATCATGAAGATCCTCGATCTCAATGGCTATTTCATTGAAATGCTTCAGGAAATCCCGAATGGATTCATTCCACCCTTGCCTTATAGTGAATAAGCTATCAGACGTCTTCTTGCTCCCGATCGCACTTCTAAATCGGGCTATGAACTTTCGAGCAAATTCCCTGAAGTTGTGGATGGATCCCGGCTGCAGGCTGCTAAACCACTTAATGGCCGAGCCTTTTAACGAAGCCGGGAACGTTCTGCAGAGTAATTGATCTTCCCGTCCAAGGACAATCATCACCGATTTGAAGTAGCTTATGTGCTCCTTCGGGTTTGTCTTTCCTTCGAATGGAGTGAAAGTTGGCATGATGAAATTTTGGGGAAGAGGCATGTTCATGATTTCATTCGAGAATGGTTCCCGATCAACCACGTCTAGATCTTCATCATGGCCTCAATCCTCCAACTTACGCTCAATCTCAGCCATCCTTCTTCTAAGGCGATTTTGCCTAACTCCATTCTCGCCTGATTCAACACTTTTTTTTTTTTTTTTTTTCTGGATTGAGTTCGGGCAACCGAGACCCTCGATCGGGTTGGTTGAGGATGACTTTCTCCTTGGTGCTCCATTTCTTCCCGACGACTTCTCTGAGGTAAGGATCCTGTCTTGGAAGGTACTGAAATACGTTTTAGGGTGCTAATTCTCGTCCTATTCGGCGTTCTTTGACGATGGTTGGGACCAGCATGACTGGACCTCTGACCTTCGTCAAGTCTTCCTCTCGGGATCCTCCCTCTTGGCCGGGATCTTCTTGCATTTTGGAAGGCTCTCAGTAGCCTTCCCATTTGAGTGTTACGCTTTGGTCCTTGCTCAACTCCAATTTGATGGACCAAGCCCCGCAACACCCCTTCCATCTCGATCACTCCCTTACGGAGCTCGTCCATATCTGCTGCTGTAGCATGCCCCTGAGGGCCTCGGGATGTGTCTTACCCAATTGGATTTTCAACAACCAAGTTTCCCTCAGGAGGATCCCGTTCCACTCAGGTTGAGTGGACTCCATTGTCTTGATGTGTTTGATCTTCGGGAATCTGATTCCTACCAGCATTTTCTATTCAGGAACGTCCATTATTTCCTCCTCGTCTTGCCATGACTTGAAGATTTGTCGTTCCCACAGACGGCGCCAAACTGATGCGTCACAGTTAAACTTCTAGATCCGACTAAGCCTCCTCTCATATTGGGGACGATGAGTCCTGCAATAAAGTTTAAACGTGGGCCGGCTTGTATGCCGGGTAGCCGCCTCTGATGGCAAAGTCAGACGATGAATAGAGTGAGGTCTCGTGCAAGAGCTACACAAGATTATACTCAGAATGTATTGGATGCTTACCGGAGGGGTATGTCTATGCTTTTATATTGTAAGTATTACCTTTTATGTATTTGGTAAGTTAGCCCGACGAGGGCTATTGTTTCTCCTAGGATCATGCTTCCTTGTCGTTGGTCCCATTCAATCAGCTATTGAGTTGACCTTCTTTATCAAGGATGATTGATGTATATGTCGCGTATGTTAGGCTATTGGTCATGGATGATCGGCATCTGTCCCGACTAACTAGCATGTGGAGCCCCATCCAGGTCAGACCCAGTCGGATAGGAATCTTCCGTATCAATCCTATTTATAATCATCACAATATCTGCTCACGTGGAAGTTAAATGGGTTACTCCCATGGTTACTAATAATTCTCTCTGCTACATGTAAAAGCTACTAGATGTTTACTTTTTCTTTTTTCACCTCTTTTCTCTCATCAATTGATATTTAAAGATAATGATACCTAGGCAATTTCAATATGATATGTGAAGAGTTAATTGTAAGGACAGTTTTGTTGCTGGATTTGGTTTAGGTAATCTTGATTCTCTAAAATTCAGTCATTCCCCTGTTGAGACTCACTCTCACCTCCCACCCCAAACAAAAGAAAAAAAGAGGCACTTCTCTCTTTATTACCCAATTGCATTGCTGATGACCACAAAACTATATTTACTGATATTTATTAACTTTTTTCTTGTTTCAGTGAACCCCCCCCCCTTTTATTGAACAAAAAAGATGTTTCTTTTTTGTTTTAGTGAACAAGTTGGAATTTTATTAACCAAAAACAATCTGCCATCTTTATTTGTTAACATCCCACCTTTAACTGTCTTTAGATGAGTAATTAACTTTGCAGTTGTCTCATTATGTGTAAGCAAGCATCATCATCATCCTATGGGTATATTTGTATAGTATACTTGTGGATTTTAATGATTGACTTAATGATATCTAAAGCCAAAATGTTTGGTTTCTGTTATTTGGTTAGCATTATTTGTTGTGACTTTCATTCATATAACAATTCTATAATTTGAACTAGGCTACAAGGACCCCTTGTTACTAAAAATGAGTCTTGTCTGTTATTTGCTTAGCATTGTTTTGCTTTTAATGTTGTTTGAGTTGTTCCTTATAAAGTGCTTTGTAATATGGTTTTTTTTTCTTTTTCTTAATGATTTAACATGTTTGATTTTTTTGGTGAATACTTAGCTCAATTGGAAGAGCATCTAGATATTATCTGGAGATGATGGTTCAATCCCATCAGGGTTCTTCTGTATCTAGAATGCTTTTTTTTAATGTGTTCAAATAGGTCTAAATTCATTCAACTATCGTTTTAATTCTCCTCTTTTCCCTGCTTCTGCTAATCCTTGGAAACAGAGATAACATCAAGATTTGTTACTTTGACTAGTTGGATAACTATTGGGTTTTAGGCTGTTATAATGCTATTGTAAACCAAGTGAATTTTGTACTTGTGTTTGTATATGATGGTTGTATAAGTTCACTGAGCATCTTCATGTTGCTGCAGGTTTGTAATTGATCTAATTTTTTTAATGTGTAAGCAAGCATCATCATCATCATCCTGTGGGAATAGTTGACAGCCAAGACCATGGATATCAAAAGTTCCTAGTGTCAAATACATATGTAGAATTGCCAATTTTAACGTATGAACAGCTCAAATCCTCAGTAAACATGTGGGACTGTGATTATACATTCTTATTAAAGATTTATGATGGTTATCCTTTTAAAATGAGAGCTCAATATGGAAACATGATCAAACTTTTAGGGGGAGTGTTGCTCAATTTGAGTGAGCATAACAGTGGATAGTTTCTTGTGGGACATACGTACCATACACACTATGTTATCACATCGTCTCATACATTGGTTAATTTCTCACTTAATGGTCAATCTACATTTAATTTCTTACACCTAGTCATCTTGATTTGTCTGTAGAACAGATTTAAAGTTCTTTGTTTGTGTTCCTGTAATTGGATGGAGGTAGAGCATGCTAACAACAAGGGATATTAGGTACTTTGGATTTCAGTTATATTCAAAGGCTTATGATAAGCTCCACATGTTCGGGGTGGCTCACTCACTTTATCCAACAGGGACTGGTATCCTGGTGACTGGGACTGTTGGGTTGGTAGTGTTGTACTGTTGTTCATTACCAGGGGAGATCATGTTTTCCTCTTTCACTTACATGGGCATTTTTTAGCAAGGATGCTTTTACTAAGTGGACATATGAACATTTAGATCTGCTTAGGGTGACTTTATCTCCAAAAAGTTGCAAACTTGCTTTATTATTGTTTGTTATTATTTTTTTGTATGAATAAAATTGACCTTATCTTGGATTCCAATTGTAAGTATGGTGTGAGCATGCTTGTTTTGCCTTAGAACATTTTTTTTCTTCCTAATTAAGCTAATTCAAGCTTAACTGTAATTTCATTCATATTCATAAGGCCTATCCCTAATTGTCACATCCTCCCAGCCGGTACCCTATCTGGTATACCCGAGAGTGTGATCCACAGCCCGAAGATCAGGTATCGAGTAATCAACCTCCCACATAAACAATAACATAATCATGAACAATAATAATAAAAGTGCGAAAGATAAACCATAGATCCAAATAAGAAAAGGATGAATCATATATAAATCAGAGTACTAGATATAATCAGAGTGTCTAAATCAGATAAGTAAAGTGAGGCGAAATCCCACTCTACAACCAGCGGAAAAGTAGTTCTAAAAGAGAATAAGCAAGATAGAATCTAATCCCAATAGCAGGTACAATAGGTAACTAAATTGTTCTCAATCTTATAGACAATATCCCTATAAGTATAAATCTCATAAACGGCACAAGGGCGCTTCCACTCTATGGTCGGACTAAGCATCGTACGGAGCATAACCACTCGCGGGATCTTCAGTGTAATTGTCGTAACCGCAATCACCTTCCTAGAGATATGCCTCTTCTCCTTGCGCTTCTTCATATGGGCCGTCATGATATTCAGAACCTATAGAATAGTCTAACAAACATTGTACAATAAAGGAATGAGTTTCAAAGAAACTCAGTAAGGCAGTTAAATCCATAATAACATAAATGGCAGGATTTCAGAACAAACATAAATGCAATATGGTATGAAACAAACAATGAATGTATGAATCTAACTCTACATATGCTGGTCTCTATTGGAGACATGCTTTAAGTCATAGCACCGTACTTCTTTAGGAAGGTCTCAATCACTCATCATCAGTTGGTAATGGGTCCGGCATCCCTCGGGACATTCCATGGCTGGGGGTATAGGTCACCACTCTCTCACATCACCATTGGTCTAAGTACCGGCGCATGTCAGGGTAAAGCCTAGCCAAATGCAAGTCTTCTACTTAGTTACATCAAGTCAGATCCAGATACGTCCATTCCTCGTCCCTGACGATCCTTTCCGGTATCCTTCACACTAGAGTCCTCATAGTCCCTAACTACGGACTCATCAACCCTATTGGTCATCCACATATGGTAAACGGGAAGCTCTCACGTCCCCTCACGGGTTGGTTACCGGTCTTGAGAGCCCGTGAGCCCAAGTCTATCCATATGCAACCCAACCAATAAATGGCCCCCACAATGTGATTCCTGTCCTCTCACGGGTTGGTTACCGGTCTTGAGCGCCCATGAATCCCCATTGCTACCACGGGTCGTTCGGTCTCAATACCCCTCCGATTAGGGTCTGACATAACGGGACATCCTAGCCCAACACTACTAGACAGTCCTAGATATGCCATCCAACAGTTTAGGAAGGTGTCCAGAGGGCATCTCCGGAAACATCCCATAATATTCCCCTAGTTGTCCAAGGACAGAAGTGTCAAAAGGACACCTCTCCTTTCCAAACCATACTTAAGCATACACAAGCATCAATTCATAACATCACATATATGGTAACTTCATGTATGGAAAGAAATCAATAATTACAATTAACTTGTATATAACTGGTAAGTAAATCATACATGAGTCAATTCAATATAAATAAGTAATGCTACTGATATCAAGACAGTACCACAGTAGTATAACATTATAAGAATCTATTTAAAGAAATAAATTAACAAGATTCATATATAGAAACTAAGATATGCAATTTATGTTGTTAAAGAAGTAACCATCCTTACCTTTTATAACTTGCAAAGGAATCCTAAGAAATCAAGTAAGATCTTGACAAACTTGAGAAGAAGGTCCTAAACAAGTGTATACAACATATTAGGAAAGATCCCTAACAGAAAAAATACCAAAACATCCAAAACAGACCAAATCTGGAGTTGCTGTACTCATTGGTCGATTGGATTGGTCTACTACCCTAGTCGACCAATCAGTCGACCAATGCAGACAGTAGCCTATAAAATCAGATTTTTAAGATATAAAATCCGAATTTGGTGGTTCAAAAGGGTACTAATCAAGGGGTAAACTACATTAGTAGTATCCTAACATATAGGGGATCTCAAAACACTAATCAAATCAAGTCATCAAGATACAAATTAGGAAACAAAAAGTTACCATAATTAGATCAATCATGGTTCTTGAAGAATTCAAGATAGAAATCAAAGACAAGAACAATAGGAGAATGAATCATTGATTCAGATAAAGGTATCATGAAAGGCATACTTAGATCTTCAAGAAAATAGACCTAAGAGCATAAATCTAAACAAGGAAACAAAACCTACCATATATGTAACTATCATGATTCATGAAGAAAACATGGTATGGTAGAAGAGAAACAACTAGAGATTGATAGATCATGGATCATGAAAAGAAAACACAGCAATTGACTACTAACATGATCAATATAGTAGATCTAAGGAGATCAGAATTCAAATCAAAAGATAAACAAAGACAAGATCATGATTTGATCATGATTCCTTCAAAAGCTTGCAATGATCATGGTTAAGATCATTGCATTAGCCATTAATCCTTAGGAAGATCATGAGAGACAAGTCCAGAGATGTTTGCAACAGAGAATGCAACATCTCCTCTACTGTCTCAACTCAAAAAGGAAAGAAAAACAGAGATGGAGGAGAAGAAGAGAGTGTAGACATACCTTTGATGCAAAAGGAAGAGTTTTGACGAAGATCCGTCAAGAAAAACACCAAGGATGCAAGGGAGATGACTTGCAGAGGTCTTTGGTTCGTTCCAAAGAGTTTGGAGGCAGAAAATATGAAGTAGACTCGGGATTGGACTTAAATAGAGCAAGCAAGACCTAATTGCCAAAGACAGAACCCATTGGTCGAGTGGATTGGTCGACTGGTCCAGTCGACCAATCAGTTCAGCAACTCCTAAACAGGGAATTGAAGACCCAGATCAAATCCAATCCTAAAGGGGTTTCGCACACATATCAAGTGACTTACCTAATAGGTAGAAATGCCTTCAAACCATGATAGAGAGCACTCCAAGTCCATCAACTAATCCGATCTTCATCAAGATTCAGTTTCCATAAATAGAACCTCATCATCAACTCTCATGGATTCAAAGCCAGACACCAAGTCCTCCACTGGGATGGCCCAAAGCTGACTTCGGGTCACTGGACCTACAAATAACAAGGTTTCCGGGTCAAGGTTAGGGCTGGGTTTTACACTAATAGTATCTAGTATAGAATCTTAGTTCTAAACCCTCCTTTTAATGTTGAACATAATATCTCCTCTCCAAATTTATGACCTTTAAGTGTTTCCTTGATCTCTAGGTCAAAATTGCCAAGGTGTTGTCTAGGTGCTGCCTTTTTGTTGTCACCTTGCATCGTGTGACAACTTTGTGTAGTTCTAATTCCCATTTGATATAGCTGGTTTTTTTCCACACAAATTATTCCTTGTTGGCTTGATTTTTTAGAGAATTTACATTATATGTGTGTAAATATCCTAGATTTGGATTCCCTAGGTGATTAGTCTGATAAAATGGAATGGTTTCGTTCTGAAGATATTTGAAATGGAGCCATTCCATTTGAACATTGTGATCACTCTGATAAAATGGAATGGTTCCGTTTTGCAGGTAGGTTCCATTTCAAGCACCTGCAAAACGGAACCATTCCATTTTATCAGAGTGATCACAGTGATGAAACCATTCCGTTTCATCACTGTGATCATTCTGATAAAACGGAATGGTTCTGTTTCAAGTACCTACAAAACGGAACCATTCCGTTTTATCAAACTAGTCACAGTGATGAAACTGAATGGTTCTGTTTCAAAAGGAACCATTCCGTTTCATCACTGTGATGACTCTGATAAAATGGAATGGTTCCGTTTCAGGTACCTGCAAAACGAAACCAGTCCGTTTTATCAAACTGATCACAGTGATGAAACAAAATGGTTCCGTTTCAAAAGGAACCCTTCCATTTCATCACTGTGCTGACTAATAAAACGGAATGGTTTCGTTTCAGGCACTTGCAAAACGGAACCATTCCGTTTTATCTGACTGATCACATTGATAAAACGGAATGGTTCCTTTTGAAAACGAAACCATTCCATTTCATCACTATGATGACTCTAATAAAACGGAATGATTCCATTTTGCAGGTACTTAAAACGGAACCATTCTATTTTATCACTATGATGAGTCTGATAAAACGAAATGGTTCCATTCTGAAGCTACTTAAAACGAATCCATTTCGTTTCATCAGACTTATCACAGTAATGAAATGGAATGATTCCATTTCAAATACCAACAAAACGGAACCATTCCGTTTTATCAGAGTGATTAAAGTGATGAAACGGAATGGTTCCATTTCAAATTATTTCCTTTTCCTCTAAAATGCGTTTGAAACAAAAAGACATCGGATTCGTCAATTCCCTCTTGTACGCCCATCGACGGCTTTACTAACTTGCTTAAAATTCGTGTAAATTGAAACTGTATTTCAAACCAAGTGTTGAAAATGTTCAAATATTTACATGTGATTCACAAGTTTTTCTATGTAGAATTCAAATGAGTTTTTCAGCCTCAAAAATTAATATTCCCATTGAACATTAGTATCGAATCCACATATTGGAATATTTGTAAGTAAAATAAAAAAGAACAATAGCAGCAACTGTCACATCCACCCAGCCAGTACCCTACCTGGCATACTCGGGTATGTAATCCACAGCCCCGAAGATCAAGTATCAAGGAAACCATGCCTCCCACATACACGATAACATAATCAAGAACAAATATAATCTATGTAATAACACATAAACAATGAGATCAAGACAAGATTAAGAGAGACAACATAATCAGAGTGCGGAAGTAAATGATACCAATGTGTATATAATAAAAAAGAAGAGAGTGAACGGAAATCACTCCCTAAGTCGCAATGAGAAAGTAGTTCGAATAACAATTAAGAGTTTACAATCCAAGTCTCAAAAGAGAGAAATAACGGGATAAATATCTAAACTAATGTTTCTTCAGTCTTATACAAAATATCCTCATAGACATAAACAAAAGACACAAGACATGGCCGAATCCGCTCCCGAGAAGACCTAGTCCTGGAGACAGCATAATCCAATGAGGGATCTTCACCGTGGTCTTCGTGATCGCCAGCACCTTGATGGTAGTGTGTTTCATCAAGGGGCGCTTCATAGAATTGGCCATCAATTTCCTCGATTCCTGCAGGATAGTCTAACAAAACATTTGCACAGAAAGGAATGAGTTCAAAAGAACTCAGCAAGGCAACTTATTCCATAATACATAAATAACATGATCCAAAACATAGCATGATGCAAGATGATATGAAACAGACAATGCATCTATGATTCTAACTCTATGTATGCTAGTCTCTATGGGAGACATGCTTTAAGTCATAGCACCATACTTTCTTGGGTAAGTCCAGTCACTCGGCTCCGGTAGGTAATGAGTCTTGCATCCCTCGGGACAATCCATGGCTGGGGTTTAAGTCACCACTCTCTCACATCACCATTTGGTATAAGTATTGGTGCATGTCACGGTAAAGCCTAGCCCAATGCAAGTCATCTACTCAGTCGTATCAAGTTAGATCCAAATACTTCCCCTATGGCCACAACCAACTCAGTTCAGTATCCTTCATGCTAGAGTCACGTATCCTATGGCTACAACCAAATCGGACTACAGACTCATCAACCCTATTGATCATCCACAAATAATAGACGAGAAGCTCTCACGTCCTCTCACATATCATTTCACCAGTCTCGAGCGCCCATGAACCCAAGTCTAGCTATTTGCAACCCTACCAATAAATGGCCTCTAACGAGTATCCACAATGTGATCTATGTCCTCTCACAGATATGACTCACTGGTCTTGAGCGCCCACAAATCCACATTGCTACCATGGGTCATTCGGTCTCAATACCCTTCCGATTCGGGTCTGATACAACAAAGGCATCCTAGCCAACACCACTAAACAAGTCCTATGTA
Source organism: Hakea prostrata (assembly GCF_041222555.1). Lineage (NCBI taxonomy): Eukaryota > Viridiplantae > Streptophyta > Magnoliopsida > Proteales > Proteaceae > Hakea > Hakea prostrata. The sequence goes on along the minus strand of NC_142607.1, from coordinate 28,050,186 downwards.
TGACATCCAATAATCCGGGAAAGCGTCAATGGGCATCATTGGAAACATCCCATACTATTCCCACCGATGTCCAAGGACAAAAATGTCAAAAGGACATTCCCCAATCCCAAATTATACCTATTCAATCACATTCCCAATTCCATCATATCATACACAAATGATATTTCATCATATAGAAAGATATATAATATAACATGATCAATCGCATATGTAAATAACAAAATGAATATTCATGATCACAAGAGAATGTATAAACATGGCACTACTGTACTTGAAGTACTTACAACAGTCATATAGTGTAAGAAATACGATAAATAAGGTGAATCTACTAAGTTTCCAACATAGAGGCAAGATTCACATAACTCATGTCATTATGGTTGTGAAATCCAGCCCTATCCTAACCCTGACCTTGACTCAGAAACCCGGTTGTTTGTAGGTCCGAAGACCCAGAGTAAAGGAAGAAGCCAACTATGGGCCATCTCAGTGGAAGACATGGTGTTTGACCCAGAACCCAAGGAAGTTGATGATGGTGTTCATACTTGGAAGTTTGTGTTGATCTAGAAAAGAAGCTGCAGCTTGTTGAAGATAAGTCAAGTTGATGGACTTGAAGTATAGTTGGACATGATTCGAAGGCATTTTTCTATACTAGGTAAGCCATATTTTGTATTGGGAGAAGCTCATTAGGTTTGGACTTGAGTTGGGTCTTCAATTCCCTGTGTTTGGCCTTGCTGACTGGCTTGGTCGACTAAGTGGTTGATTGGGCCAATCGACCAACAGAGTCAGAAATCCGAGAAAATCCTCTGTTTAGGGTTTTTCACTTTCTATTTAAGTAAACTTCGTATTTCTTAGTATCCTCTGCCTCCAAAACTCTCAAAGAACGAGGGAAGACTCTCTCAAAGCTTTCCTTGGTAAACTCGAAGAACTTTTGCAAGATCTCAAGCCTCTTAACTCCGATTCTTCAATCAAAGGTTAGTGATCTCTTATGTGTTGTGATTTATTCTTCTATGATCTTATTCTTGATTGAGACTATGAAGAAGATGCTGCATTCTTGCAACCATCTCTTCCATAATCTCCTTCCATTCTTAAGGATTTATGATCAACATAATGATCTTAACCCTAACCCTTGTAAAACTCTCATGAAACCATTATCTCCCTTTTCGATTCAATTTCTTAGCATGATTAGATCTGTTTTTCATGATGGAATTGTGTATGACTTCTGATTATTTCCTACTAGGATGAGATTTGATCATTTCTAGATTTTCCCATGGAATCATAGTATATTTTTCATCGAAAACTAGGGTTTTTACCAAATTAGAGAATCATGATTTCAAATTGGTAGGTAGTGTTTTTTATCATTGTTAGTGGCTAATCTATACTCCTTTAGTGTTAGAATACTGTTCTAAAGGTTTCTCCAAGTTTCATAGAGTTTTGAATCTTTTAGATTGAGTTTCGGATCAAAATTCACTTTTTGCTTCGTACTGACTCAGGTGGTCCACTGGTTGGTCGATTGGGCCACTGTTTGATTCGTTTGATCCCCAATCTTCTAGGCTTCTTTCCTAATGTTGTATCTATGATTGTTTAGGGTTTATTTTCTAGGTTTGGAACCTCTCTCTTTGATCTTTGGATAATCATTAACGCTATTTAAGGTAAGGACAGTTATCTCCATAATTACATAGATTGCGTGAATCTTAGTTTCTATTCTTAGATTCACTTCTATAAATGTATTTTCATATTATTCTATTACTGATGTAAGTATGTTGACTACAGTAGAATCATGTCTATGTATTCTTTTGAATATGAATACTTATTCTTATCAGATACATATGCGATTGATCATGTTTAAGTGAATCTTTCTATATGATGAGATATTGGTTGTGTATGTGGTGACTAATTTGAGAATGTGATTGATTAGGTATGATTTGGGATTGGGAAGTGTCCTTTCGACATTTCTGTCCTTGGACATTAGTGGAAATAGTATGAGATGTTTCCAATGATGCCCTTTGACACTTTCCCGAATTATTGCTTGTCATACCTAGGGCTGTCTAGCAGTGTTTGGTTAGAAATACCCTGTTATATCAGACCCGATTCGGAAGGGTATTGAGAGTGAACGACCCATGGTAGCAATGAGAATTCATGGGCGCTTAAGACCGGTAACCAATCCCTGAGAGGACATGAATCACATTGTGGATACTCGTGAGAGGCCATTTACTGGTAGGGTTGCAAATAGTAGACTTGGGCTCATGGGCGCTCAAGACCGGTAACCAACCCGTGAGGGGACATTAGAGCTTGCATTGGGCTAGGTTTTACCTTGAAATGCGCCAATACTTAGACCAATGGTGATGTGAGAGAGCGGTGACCTATACCCCAGCCATGGATTGTCCTGAGGGATGAAGGACCCACTACCTAACGGCGTTGTGTGATGAGACCTTCCAAAAGAAGTATGGTGCTATGACTTAAAGCATGTCTACCTATAGAGACCAGCATACATAGAGTTAGATTTATACATTCATTGTCTGTTTCATATCGCATTTCACCATGTTATGTTATACAATCATGTTATTTATGTTGTTGTGGATTAACTTGCCTTGCTGAGTTCATTCGAACTCACTCCTTTTTGTGCAAATCTCTTTTGTTAGATTACTCTACAGGTACAGAATACTATGAAGGCCAATATGAAGAAGCACCAGTTGAAGAAGCATACTTCACGCAAGGTATTGGCAACAATGAAGATCACATTGATGATCCCACGAGTGATCACGTTGCGTACTATGATTAGACCTAATGTGGAGTGGGAACATCTGAGTTGGATTGATGAAGTCTATACTTATGAAGACATTATCTATAAAGTAGAAGACTCTTAGTTTCATTTGATTTTCATTCCTTTACTTTCCTTTAAGAACAATTGTATCTCTTTTAGACTTATGTGCTACATTCCGCTATAACTGTGGAGTGAGATTCTGCCTCACTCTACTCCTTTTTATTTTATATACATCTGGTATCATTTTTCGCACTCTGATTATACTTTCTTTTCTTTCCTTATTTGGATCTCTTGTTTATATTATTATACATTGATTATTCTGTTCATGATTATGTTATTGTATATGTGGGAGGATGATTTCCTCGATACTTGATCTTCGGGGCTGTTGATCACACACTCGGGTATGCCAGATAGGATACTGGCTAGGTGGATGTGACAGAGTGGTATCAGAGCCCAAAGTTCAAGGAAATCTAACAACAAAAAACAATAACGGAACATTCCTGAGTCATAGATCCAAAAAATGACTCAATTACTCTTAGAAGTGAATAATATAACACTTGAACTAGAAATTTAATTAATGAAGCATAATTGGTGATTCGAATAATATACAATAATTATGATGTAACAAACGTCACATAAAGCAATAAAAGGAAAGTGCATCATACACAATAATAAAGAGAAACAAAGTGAACTTCATTAATTTTAAGAAAAGTTTACAGCGATTACATCTAATAAGGCATAAAGAGAAAATTCTAAGTACAATCTATATAGGTGATCTACTATGATCTCTAAGTGCTCTGAAGTCCTCTACAATCTGAGTAAGTTGAGACTCCATCCGTCCTTGTCTCAACTATATCTACTCCTGTCGTGACTCCATAGCACTATACATCTACTCCTGTCTGACCTCCATCCTCTCTAGTATGGAAGTCATCGATCTCATCTGTGCACTCAAATCCGAAGTCTCTGGAACTGTGTGTGATGGACCACCTATCTCAAAATGTGATGATGTGGGGATCTCATGATGCTCGGGATCAGCCTCATGCATCTCAATGTCATCCCCTACCTAATCATCAAAATCTGAACCAGCATCACCCTCATCTGCTGAAACCTCATCGTCATCCTCATCCTCCTCAGTATCATCATCATCCTCACCCTCAAATCTCTGTCTGGGTAAGCTGCATCTGTCTGATGGTCCTTGTCCCGATCGTATACCCCAGTGCTCCAGTGACTACATCTGCACCCTCTAGACTCACCCTAAAGTGTCGGAAGACTAATGTCAGTATTCTCCCAAAACAAAGGTTCCTCGTACTCGGATGTGCCACCAGATCTACCATGACATTCTGGATTATGTAGGACAAGTCGATCTGAAATCCCATGTAGATGAGATAGATGAGTAGGGCCTCCCATCACTGTGACCCGATGATGATGTCCGGCCTTCGACATGATGTTTCGGCCCACAATGCGACCGATATTCTGAGCCGAATCCATCATCTGTCCGTTGTTCCATGGAGCATAGCACCCCCGGTCGTTCCAAAGAGTGGAACATATCTCGTGAAGCTCATAGGGAAATAGGTAGTTGTCCACCTCAGCTCCTGAGGGTATCCATACACACTGTCGTGGATAGTGAGGCACCCAAAGAATGTGTGCCAGTGTCCTCATGGAGAACCAAATCTGTGTCTCCATCACCCTGCTCTCAATAATCAGTCTGAAAGGACGGCCCTGTCCTCTGGCCTTCTCAATGGACGTGAGGTTACTGAAGAACAACCTCACCAGCATTGGGTAGATGGGCAAGTCCGCCGTGAAAAGATGGGTCCACTCCAAAGTGTCGAACCTCTAACGGATCCTGAACACCCTCAGCTGTCGTAAGTGTAGTAGTCACCCGGACTCGATGCGATAGTACTCAAAGAATGCCTCATACAGGAACTCTGCCTGCGGCGTATCGAATCGGTCAAGCCGTAGTACCTCCTCTCTCGGCTGAGATGGAACTCGACCTCTACCTCTCCGAGCACCCACTAGGAGACCTTCACATCAACCTCGTCCTCCTCTCTACATGGTGTGAATGTCTGTGGAAAAGACAAAGGACATTGCTTGTTAGTGTTGTTTCAAAATCTCAACCAGAAGGGCATTTTCGTAATTTTGGAAATTTTCAAATTTGGGGAAACTGCAAATTGAACATACTAGCATGTGCATAATACTTGGAATAACATGTTAAGATGTTTTATTTGAAGAAAATCCGTCAAAATCTTGGTCTAAAGTCAAAAATTCAGCAAGAAGGAATTTGGGGATTTTGAATTTAGGTCAAAATTGGATTTTTGAAAATTCTGAAATTGGTTGAATCAAACTACATGTGCACATCTACAATATCATTTCAAGCATGTAGCATTTGATTTCGTGCGAAAATCCCAAGCGGTTTGTGAGAAATCAAAATTTTTCTAAAGTTTGGCGATTTCAGTTGCGAAAGCAATGAGAAAGTGCAAGATTGTGTTAGAACTTGTTGTCTAAGCATGGCATTGTGTTAAAAACTCATGGAACATGTTTTTAAGTACTCCTAGACATGATTTCTAGCAATAGACATAAGCAAAACATGATTTTTGTTGAAATGCAAGCATGAGAAGATGAATTTGAGAATGAGAATGAGTGTTTACCTTGTGTGATGATCTAAGTGAGATGTAGTGTTGTTGTTGAAGCACCAAACTACTTGGAAAACACTTAGGAAGACCTTAGCACCTCTTCTCCAAAGCTCCCACTCAAGTTTGCAAGGTTAGAAGTGAGTTTGGAATGAGATTTGGCACTTCAAAACCTGATTTTCGCGTGCTGCCAAGCTTGGTCGATTGGTTGGTCAACTGGGCCAATCGACCAAGTAGTCGACCAACAGACCCAGTAGCTCCAAATTCTAATGAATTTTGGAAAATTGTGATTTTTGTCCTATGATAGTTTATTTGATGACTAAATGGAAGTATATGAGTATGATTTAAGATTCTCAATCATTTGGACTTGTGGATTATGTCGAATCTTCGATTTTTGGTGTTTATGATGTTTTTGGTTTGGCAGAATGGATCTGTTAAGAAGTAGTCGTGGTGGATACAGTAGCCACGGAGGTGGTGAGATACCTTTCAGTGGTGAGATACCAAATGATGGTTATGATCAGCAAACCCACACTGGTGATCAAGGTACTCATGACATACTCGGTGCCTCGAACGTCGAAAGTTTCCGTGATATTGCCAACATCATGGGCAATATGACGCAACAGCAAGCAAATCAGATCAATCAAATGCTGATGGGTTTCATGACTCTGCACAATGAGACTCGTGCTGGTGCTAATGGGAATCCTCATGCCACAATCCTGAATGCGGAAAGGTAGGCTGGAACTCCTCATACTCGTCTGATGGAGAGTTTCTTGAAGTTGCAAGTGCCTACCTTCACCGAAGTGTCCAAAAATGCCTTGTTTCCAAACAAGTGGTTGCGAGAATTAGAAAATGATTTCCGTCATCTGCAATGTTCTGAAGCTCAAAAGATTTTGTTCGCTGAACAGAAGCTTCAGCACAAAGCTGACGCTGGTGGACCTCCGCTCGGCCTGTCTTGGAAGAGCTGCATGCAGGTGTAGTGTCTTGGAAAGTTTTCAAAGAGGCTTTTTGCAAGAATTACTTTCCAGAAGTCGTGAAAGATGCTAAGGAAGCTGAGTTTATGACTTTGATGTAAGGATCACTGTTTGTGTTGGAATACCAACAAAAGTTTGAAGAACTCTACTTCTTTACACCTGGCTTTTTGAAGCCTGACCGTGATAAGGCGAAGAAAATTTTTAAAGGATTGCGACTTGCAATCAAAGCATATCTTACTGTTCAGCCTATTGAGAGTTATGCTCAAGTGGTTCAGAATTCGAAAAAGTTGGAAGAGACTGAGAAGGAGAATGCTCGTGTGCAAAGACCTTGGTAGTCAAGGTGTCACATCCTCCTAGCCGGTACCCTAACTGGCATACCCGAGAGTGTGATCCACAACCCCGAAGATCAAGTATCGAGGAAATCATCCTCCCACATATACAATAACATAATCATAAACAGGAAATAATCAAAGTTTAATATTATAAACAAAGGACAAATGATGAATAATAAGTATAATCGAGTGCGGAAAAGATACCGAGATATCCAAAGATATCAAAAGAAGTAAAGTGAGGCGGAAACTCACTCCACAAACATAGCGGAACGCAGTATGAAAGTCAAAAGAAATTACAACTGAAACAAATGTACTAAGAATTAAACTAAGATCAAGAGTCTTCTAGTCTATAGATAACATCTTCATAAGTGTGGACTTGGACGGTCAATCCAATGGATCTGTTCTAACTCTCCCCCCCCCCACCCACCCCCCCATGCTGCCTTCCAAAGGAGGACACGCCCTGGGCCGCGGGGGGGGGTCGGGGAAAAAAGTTTGAACCCCCCCCCCGTCCTTGAAAATAAATCGCCGGCTGGCGCTCGTTTTCTTCCTCCTCATTAAAAAAAAAACGCAAGCAAAAAAAAAAAAAAAAAAAAAAAAAAAAAAAAAAGGGAGGAAAGAGAAAGAAAAAAAAAAAATAAAACCATAATAAAAAAATAGTAAAGCGGAAAAACAAAAAAAAAAAAAAAAAAATGGAAAAAGAATGTAAAAAACAAAACAATATATATATTTGTCTTTTTTTTTTTATACCCACCCCTAACCCTCCCCACCCCATCCTTTGTTTGTGTTTGTTGCGCGGGCGTAAGGGAAAGTGAAAAAGGGCGACGGCGGGGGCGCGGGCGGGGGCGGGGGGTGCGGGGGTGCGTCGTTGCACCGGTTGATGATGAGGTGCTATTTATGGAAACAGAATCCTGATGAAGATCTAATTAGTTGATGGACTTGGAGTGATCTCTATCTTGGTTTGAAGGCATTTCTACCTACTAGGTAAGTCACTTGACTTGTGTGCAAAACCCCTTTAGGTTTGGATTTGATCCGGGCCTTCAATTCCCTGTTTTGGCCTTCTTTATGCTTGCATTGGTCGCTGATTGGTCGGTTGGGCCGATCGACCAATCCACTCGACCAATGGGTGCTGTCTTTGGCAATTAGGTTGATTCTTGCTCTATTTAAGCCTAACCTCGAGTCCACTTCGTATTTGCTGCCTCCAAACCCTCTGGAACGAACCAAAGACCTCTGCAAGTCATCTCTCTTGCATCCTTGGAGTTTCTTGGCGGATCTTCGTCGGAACTCTTCTTTTTGCATCAAAAGGTATGTCTACTCTCTCTTCTTCTCCTACATCTTTGTTTTTCTTTCCTTTTTGAGTTGAGACAGTAGAAGAGATGCTGCATCCTCTGTTGCAAACATCTCTGAACATGTTCTCATGATCATCCTAAGGATTAAAGGCTAGAACAATGATCTTAACCATGATCATTGCAAGCTTTTGAAGGATTCATGATCAAACCATGATTTAATCTCTGTTAATTTCCTAATCTGAATTCTGATCTCTTTGGATCTTCTTTCATTGATCATGTTAGTGGTTAATGGTTGTGTTTTCTTTCTATGATCCATAATCCATAGAATTCTAGTTGTTCTCTTCTACCTTACTATGTGTTCTTCATGATGCATGATAGTACATATATGGTAGGTTTTATTTCCTTATTTAGATTTATGCTTCTAAGCCTTATACCATGAAGACCTATGCATGTTTTCATGTTTTCATTACCAAAAGCAATGATCCATCTTCCTATTGTTCTTGTCCTTGTTTTCTATTTCAAAATTCATCAAGATCCATGTTTGATTTATTTATGGTAACTTTTTGTTTCCTAATTGGGATCTTGATACCTTGATTTGATTAGTGTTTTGAGGTCCCCTATATGCTAGAATACTACTGATGTAGTCTACCCCTTGATTAGTACCCTTTTGAACCACCAAATTCGGATTTCATATCTCAAAACTCTGATTTTCTAAGCTACTGTCTGCATTGGTCGACTGATTGGTCGTTGGACCACTCGACCAATCCACTCGACCAATGAGTTCAGCAACTCAGAATTGGTCTGCGTTTCGGATGTTTTGCTATATTTTCTGTTAGGGATCTTTCCTAATATGTTGTATATACTTGTTTAGGACCTTCTTCTCAAGTTTGCCAAGATCTTACTTGATTTCTTAGGATTCTTTGCGAGTTATAAAAGGTAAGGATGGTTATTTCCTTAATTACATAGATAGCATGAATCTAGTTTCTATATTTGAATATCATTAATATGTTTCCTAAATTAGATTCTTACAATGATATACTACTGTTGCATAACTTTGATTACGGTAGCATTACTTATTCATATTGAATTGATTCATGTATGATTTACTTACCAATGTTATACAAATGTTTGTAAATATTGATTTCTTTCCATATATGGAGTTACCATATATGTGATGATATGAATTGATGCATGTGTATGCTTACGTATGGTTTGGGAAGGAGAGGTGTCCTTTTGACATTTCTGTCCTTGGACTACTACGGGAATATTATGGGATGTTTCCGGAGATGCCCTCTGGACACCTTCCTAAACTGTTGGATGACATATCTAGGATTGTCTAGTAGTGTTTGGCTAGGATGTCTGTTATGTCGGACCCTAATCGGAGGGGTATTGAGACCGAACGACCCGTGGTAGCAATGGGGATTCATGGGCGCTCAAGACCGGTAACCAACCCGTGAGAGGACAGGAATCACATTGTGGGGGCCATTTATTGGTAGGGTTGCATATGGTTAGACTTGGGCTCACGGGCGCTTAAGACCGGTAACCAACCCGTGAGAGGACGTGAGAGCTTCCCGTTTACCATATGTGGATGATCAATAGGGTTGGTGAGTCCGTAGTCGGGGACTATGAGGACTCTAGTGTGAAGGATACCGGAAAGGATCGTCGGGGACGAGGAATGGAAGTATCTGGATCGACTTGATGTAACCAAGTAGAAGACTTGCATTTTGGCTAGGTATTACCACGACATGCGCCGGTACTTATACCAAATGGTTGTGAGAGAGTGTGTTGACTTAACCCCCTGCCAAGGTTTGTCTGAGGGATGAAGGACCCATTACCAATCGGCTGCTCAAGACCGGTGAAATGATCCGTGAGAGAATCCAAGATATCTTAAATGGTTGAGGATGTGAGTGGACTTTCCTAAAGAAGTACGGTGTTATGACTTAAAGCATGTACGCCTAATAGAGACCAGCATACATAGAGTTAGAATCATTCATTCATTGGTTGTCTCATATCATATTGCATTATGTTTGTTCGGAATTCTGCCATGTATGTTATTATGGATTTTAAGCGCCTTCTTACCGAGTTTCTTTGAAACTCATTCCTTTATTGTACAATGTTGTTAGACTATCCTGCAGTCTTGAATACTATGACGGTCCCTATGAGGAAGCGCAAGGCGAAGAGGCATATCTCCGGGGAAGGTGATTGCGGTTACCACAATTACTACGAAGATTCCGCGGGTGGTTATGCTCCGTACGATGCTTAGTCCGACCATTGAGTGGAAGCGTCCTTGTGCTATTTATGAGATCTACACCTACAAGGATGTCGTCTACAAAGTGGAGAATAATTTAGTTACCCAATGTACTTGCTCTTTGGGATTAGCTTTTATCTAGTTTATTCTTTCGAGCTACTTTTCCATTTGGATGTAAAGTGGGATTTTTGCTTCACTTTACTTATCTGTTGACACTCTGATTATATATTTAGTATCCCGTTTCATTTATGATTCATTCTTTCTTTATTGAATCTATGATTTATCTTCCGCACTCTTGTTATGGTTGTTCATGATTATGTTATTGCTTATGTGGGAGGTTGATCACTCGATACCGATCTTCGGGCTGTGGATCACACTCTCGGGTATGCCGGATAGGGTACCGGCTGGGAGGGCGTGATGATTGGTATCGAGCCCAAGGTTCGAGGAGATCCTAACCATAAAAGGCAACAACTGAACATTCTGAGTCATTGATCTGAAGTGACTCTTCTACTCTTAGAAGTGAATAATAGAACACTGAATTAGAAACTTGAACTTTGAGGCATAACAGAACATTTACGAATAACATACCATAATTATACTTGAACAAATGACACTAATGCAAGGAAAAGAAAAGTGCATAACATACAATAAATAAAGAGAAACAAAATGAACTTCATTAATTTCAAAGGTTTTACAATGATTACATCTGAAAAGCATAAATGGAAAATCCTAAGGTACAGTCTATCTAGGTGATCTACTCGATCTCTATATGCTCCGAACTCCTCTGCTAGCTGAGTCACCCGATGCTCTATCTGTCTGTCGAGACTCCATCCTCTCGTACATCTGCTCTGTCCGACCTCCATCCTCTCTAGCATGGAAGTCATCGATCTCATCTGTGCACCAAGATCCGAAGTCTCCGGAACCGCATGTGAAGGGCCACCGCCTCGAAATGTGATGAAGGAAACTCGTGATGCACGAGCTCAGCCTCGCGCATATCTGTCATCATCTCCGGCCTGATCATCACTATCGGGACCGATATCCTCTCCTCCATCCTCGATCCCTCATCCTCATCCTCGACTCATCATCATCCTCACCCTCTGGACCCGGAGATCTCTCTAAGCGATGTAGTCTCATCTATCGAATGGTCCGAGTCCCAATGGGGTATCCATGTGATCTAGTGTCCATCGGAGTATCCTCGAAACTCACCCCGAAATGCCTGAAGATCAAAGTCGGAAGCCTCCCATAGCAAAGGTTCCGCATGCTAGGCCGCGAGAACTAAGTCCGGCATGACCTGCTGAATGATGTAGGAAAGATCGATCTCGAAGCCCATGTAGATGCGGTAAATGACCAAGGCCTCCATCACCGTGACCCGATGGTGATGTCCGGCTTTCGGCATGATGTTTCGGCCGACTATGCGACCGATAATACGTGCGAGAACCCGTCATCCGTCCGCTAGTCCACGGTGTGAAGCATCGGCGGCTATCCCATAGCGTGGAGCATATCTCGCGAAGCTCGTACGGCATCGGATGGCTGTCCGGTGTCTGCTCCGGCAGGTATCCACACACACGATGTGGGTAGTAAGGGACCTGCGGGATCTCAGCCCGGTGTCCGGGTGGAGAAGCGAATCCGAGTCTGGTGGACCCTGCTCCCGAGGACAAGTCCGAGTGGATGTCCCCGGCCCCGAGCCTCCTCTGTGTAAGTAAGGTTGCTTTGAAGAACAACCTCACTAGCTCCGGGTATACCGGCAAATCCTCGGTGAAGAGGTGAGTCCACTTTGTAAGGTGTCGAACCTCTGCCGGATCCTGAAGGCTACGAGCTGGCGTAAGTGAAGTAGACGCCCCATCTCGATGTTACAATAGCTGAAGTAGGCCTCGTACGGAAACTCGGCCGAGGTGTGTCAAATAGGTCCGGTCTCCTAACCTCCTCTCTCGGGCTCAAAAGGAACCCGACCTCTGCGCCCGAGAGCACCTACGATGCGACCTCTACCTCTACCTCCTCCTCGTCCTCCCCTCTCGCATGATGTATACGTGAAAGAGACAAGAGACAATTCCAATTAGTGCTATACAAGATTTTAGCCAAAAGGGTATTTTCGTAATTTTTCGGAAAATTTCAAATTTGGGGGAAATTTGATTTGAACATACTAGCATGTGCACAATACTTGGAATTTCATGTCTATGAAGTTGTTTTGATGAAAATCGATCGAAAACTTGGATTAAAGCGAAAAATTCAGCAAGAAGAAATTTGGGGATTTTGCAATTTAGGTCAAAATTGGATTTTTGAAAAGTTGAAATTGGTTAAATCAAATTGTATGGACCCATCTACAATGTCATCTTGAGCATGTAGCATTTGATCTCGTGCGAAAATTTCAAGCGGTTTTGAGAGAAAACGAAATTTTTCTAAAGATATCGATTTCGGTATAAAACTTTGCGAGATGAGCACCAAATGTGTAAAAACTTGTTGTCTATGCATGTCATTGTGTTTAAAACCTAGGGAATATGTTTCTAAGCATTCCTAAGCATGATTTCTAGCATTGGATACAAGTAAAGCATGGTTTTATTGAAATGCAAGCATGAGAAGATGAAAATGGAAGAAAGAATGAGAGATTTACCTTGTTTATGAAGATGGTGTGTTGTGGTGTTGTTGTTGAAGCACTAAATCACCTCAAGAACACTTGTGGGAACTCTTGGATATTTTCCCTAGAGCTCTCTCACCTTTGGAAGAAGTTAGAATGAGGTTGGAATGTGGAAATGAGGCTTATAATGCGAATTTTCGTATTCTGTCTTCATTGGTCGACTGATTGGTCGACTGGGTCACTCGACCAACCACTCGACCAATGGTCACAGTGACCTCATTTGCTGTTGAATTTTTGGAAAATGTGATTTTTGCCTTATGGAATATTGTTTGATGACTATATGGATATATTTAAGCATGATTTAAGATTTCCAATCATTTGGTCAAGTGGATTTTTGATGATTTTAAGTAAAGAGTGGAAGCAAGTTGTTGATGATGTTCTTGGATATCTTGCTTATGATTTGGAAACCAAGGTGACACACTAGGTGGGAAAAGTTAAGGAAGAGAAGGGAGTTTCACCTTGGGGAGCTCCGGTCTTGTTCGTCAAGAAGAAAGACGGTAGTATGCGCTTGTGCATCGACTACCGTGAGTTGAATAAGTTGACTATCAAGAATAGATATCCGCTGCCCAGAATCGATGATCTCTTCGATCAGTTGAAGGGTGCAGTTGTGTTCTCGAAGATTGACTTAAGGTCTGGATATCACCAATTGAAAGTGAAGTCTAGTGATATCTTCAAGACAGCTTTCCGAACGCGGTATGGTCACTACGAGTTTAGAGTCATGCCTTTCGGATTGACCAATGCTCTTGCGGTGTTCATGGACCTCATGAACCGAGTATTTCATGATGTGCTTGATAAGTTTGTGATTGTTTTCATTGATGACATCTTGATCTATTCGAAGAGCGAAGAAGAGCATGCGAGTCATCTAAGTTTCACTTTGCAAAGGTTGCGAGAAAAGAAGTTGTTTGCTAAGTTTAGCAAGTGTGATTTCTGGCTTAAGAGAGTAGTTTTCCTTGGTCATGTAGTTTCAGCCGAAGGTATTCGTGTCGATCCTGAAAAGGTCCAAGCTGTGGCTGATTGGGAGAGACCGAAGTCGGGAACGGAAATAAGAAGTTTTCTTGGATTGGCGGGTTACTACCGAAGGTTTATTGAGAACTTTTCTCGGTTGGCTGCTCCTATGACTAAGTTGACCAGGAAAGAAGAGAAGTTTGTTTGGTCCGACGCTTTGTGAGAAGAATTTCCAAGAGTTGAAGGATAGATTGACAAGTGCTCCGGTTTTGACTATACCTGATAGTTCCGGTGGTATGACAGTTTATACCGATGCGTCAAAGATTGGTTTGGGTTGTGTACTGATGCAACATGGCAAGGTCGTAGCCTATGCTTCTCGGCAATTGAAGGATTATGAGCGGAATTACCCCACTCACGATCTAGAACTTGCCGCCGTTGTCTTTGCTTTGAAGATTTGGAGACATTATCTTTACGGTGAGAAGATTGCCATTTTCACGGATCATAAGAGTTTGAAATACTTCTTTACCCAAAAGGAGTTGAACATGAGACAAAGGAGATGGTTGGAACTCGTCTCCGATTATGATTGTGATATTCAGTATCATCCTGGGAAAGCAAATGTTGTTGCTGATGCTCTTAGTAGGAAGAACCAGAAGAAGACTTTGGATTTGAATGCTTTGAGTTTACCATTGTGGTCTTCTATTGAGAGTTTTGATTTGGAAATCGTTCTCGAGAATTCTGATTTTATTCTTTCTCGCCATGACGGCAAGATCTGGTCTTAGAGATAAGATTGTTGCTCTGCAGAGTTCGATCAAGAGTTTTTGACCAAAGTTGAGAAGATTTCTTCGAATCCTGAGTCGGACCCCGACTTTGGTATATCCATGGATGGTGCTTTGTTGTTTAGAGGAAGACTGTGTGTGCCTGCAAACGATGAAGTTAAGAAAGAAATATTGAAGGAAGCACACCAGTCGGTCTTTCTTGTACACCCGGGAAGCACCAAGATGTACAAGGACTTGAAGGAACATTTTTGGTGGATTGGTCTAAAGGCGGATGTTGACGATTTTGTTGCCAAGTGTGAGACTTGCCAACGTGTGAAAGCCGTTCGACAACCTCCATCTGGATTACTTCAACCCCTTCCTATTCCTAGTTGGAAGTGGGAAGATATCTCCATGGACTTTGTGACTAGCTTGCCTCGGACAAGTAAAGGCAATGACACTTTGTGTGGGTGATTGTTGATAGGTTGACCAAATCAGCCCATTTCATTCCTATGAAGATCACTCATACTCGGATAAGCTAGCCAGGCTTTATGTGGATAATGTGGTTCGTCTGCATGGTGTGCCATTGAGTATTGTCTCGGATCGTGATCCTAGGTTCACCTCAAGGTTTTGGAATAGTTTGCAGAAGGCCTTGGGAACCCAATTGAACTTGAGTACAGCTCATCATCCACGGTCGATGGACAATCCGAGCGGACAATTCGGACATTGGAAGACATGCTCAGATCTTGTGTGGTGGATATGGGTGGTAATTGGGATGAACACCTAGCTTTAGTTGAGTTTGCCTATAACAACGGGTTATCAAGCAACAATAGGCATGGCTCCATTCAAGGCTTTGTATGGTAGTACTTGTAGGACACCTTTGTCTTGGGTCGAGGCAGGTGAAAGAAAAGTCTTAGGTCCTGAGATGATTGAAGCTACAAGTGCTATGGTAGATATGATAAGAGAAAGGATTAAGTCGCTTGATCGAGCAGAAATCTTATGCTGATAAGAGAAGGACCGATTTGGAATTTCAAGTTGGAGAGAAAGTCTTTACGAAGGTCTCACCAATGAAGGGTGTGATGAGATTCAATGTTAAGGGAAAGCTTAGCCCTCGTTACATTGGACCTTTCGAGATTTTGGAAAAGGTTGGACCTGTTGCGTATCGATTAGCATTACCTCCGTCTCTTGCTGGTGTGCACAATGTGTTTCATATTTCGATGCTCCGAAAATACATAGAGAATCCGGAACACATTTTGCAGCAAGCACTGAAGGACTTAGTGCTGATTTGACCTATGATGAAGAACCGGCCGAAATCCTGGATAGGAAGGACAAGCGCTGCGGAATCGCGCCATTCCTTTGGTGAAGATTCGGTGGAAGAACCATACCCCTGAAGAAGCTTCTTGGGAGAA
This sequence comes from Hakea prostrata, assembly GCF_041222555.1. Lineage (NCBI taxonomy): Eukaryota > Viridiplantae > Streptophyta > Magnoliopsida > Proteales > Proteaceae > Hakea > Hakea prostrata. The sequence goes on along the minus strand of NC_142607.1, from coordinate 28,034,226 downwards.
GGAAGAAGACATGAAGGAGAAGTTTCCTTACCTCTTTGGAAGCACAGTACGCTTTCAATTTCGGGGACGAAATTTCTTTAAGGGGGAGAATGTGAAACCCAGCCCTAACCTTGACCCGGAAACCTTGTTATTTGTAGGTCCGATGACCCGAAGTAAAGTAAGAAGTCAGCTTTGGGCCATCCCGAGAGAGGACTTGGTGTCTACGGCTTTGAATCCATGAAGGTTGATGATGAGGTGCTATTTATGGAAACAGAATCCTGATGAAGATCTAATTAGTTGATGGACTTGGAGTGATCTCTATCTTGGTTTGAAGGCATTTCTACCTACTAGGTAAGTCACTTGACTTGTGTGCAAAACCCCTTTAGGTTTGGATTTGATCCGGGCCTTCAATTCCCTGTTTTGGCCTTCTTTGTATGCATTGGTCGACTGATTGGTCGATTGGGCCAGTCGACCAATCCACTCGACCAATGGGTGTTGTCTTTGGCAATTAGGTTGATTCTTGCTCTATTTAAGCCTAACCTCGAGTCCACTTCGTATTTGCTGCCTCCAAACCCTCGCGGAACGAACCAAAGACCTCTGCAAGTCATCTCTCTTGCATCCTTGGAGTTTCTTGGCGGATCTTCGTCGGAACTCTTCTTTTTGCATCAAAAGGTATGTCTACTCTCTCTTCTTCTCCTACATCTTTGTTTTTCTTTCCTTTTTGAGTTGAGACAGTAGAAGAGATGCTGCATCCTCTGTTGCAAACATCTCTCGAACATGTTCTCATGATCATCCTAAGGATTAAAGGCTAGAACAATGATCTTAACCATGATCATTGCAAGCTTTTGAAGGATTCATGATCAAACCATGATTTAATCTCTGTTAATTTCCTAATCTGAATTCCGATCTCTTTGGATCTTCTTTCATTGATCATGTTAGTGGTTAATGGTTGTGTTTTCTTTCTATGATCCATAATCCATAGAATTCTAGTTGTTCTCTTCTACCTTACTATGTGTTCTTCATGATGCATGATAGTACATATATGGTAGGTTTTATTTCCTTATTTAGATTTATGCTTCTAAGCCTTATACCATGAAGACCTATGCATGTTTTCATGTTTTCATTACCAAAAGCAATGATCCATCTTCCTATTGTTCTTGTCCTTGTTTTCTATTTCAAAATTCATCAAGATCCATGTTTGATTTATTTATGGTAACTTTTTGTTTCCTAATTGGGATCTTGATACCTTGATTTGATTAGTGTTTTGAGGTCCCCTATATGCTAGAATACTACTGATGTAGTCTACCCCTTGATTAGTACCCTTTTGAACCACCAAATTCGGATTTCATATCTCAAAACTCTGATTTTCTAAGCTATCGTCTGCATTGGTCGGTCGATTGATTGGTCGTTGGACCACTCGACCAATCCACTCGACCAATGAGTTCAAGCAACTCCGGAATTGGTGGTCATTTCGGATGTTTTGCTATATTTTCTGTTAGGGATCTTTCCTAATATGTTGTATATACTTGTTTAGGACCTTCTTCTCAAGTTTGCCAAGATCTTACTTGATTTCTTAGGATTCTTTGCGAGTTATAAAAGGTAAGGATGGTTATTTCCTTAATTACATAGATAGCATGAATCTAGTTTCTATATTTGAATATCATTAATATGTTTCCTAAATTAGATTCTTACAATGATATACTACTGTTGCATAACTTTGATTACGGTAGCATTACTTATTCATATTGAATTGATTCATGTATGATTTACTTACCAATGTTATACAAATGTTTGTAAATATTGATTTCTTTCCATATATGGAGTTACCATATATGTGATGATATGAATTGATGCATGTGTATGCTTACGTATGGTTTGGGAAGGAGAGGTGTCCTTTTGACATTTCTGTCCTTGGACTACTACGGGAATATTATGGGATGTTTCCGGAGATGCCCTCTGGACACCTTCCTAAACTGTTGGATGACATATATAGGATTGTCTAGTAGTGTTTGGCTAGGATGTCTGTTATGTCGGACCCTAATCGGAGGGGTATTGAGACCGAACGACCCGTGGTAGCAATGGGGATTCATGGGCGCTCAAGACCGGTAACCAATCCGTGAGAGGACAGGGAATCACATTGTGGGGGCCATTTATTGGTAGGGTTGCATATGGTTAGACTTGGGCTCACGGGCGCTTAAGACCGGTAACCAACCCGTGAGAGGACGTGAGAGCTTCCCGTTTACCATATGTGGATGATCAATAGGGTTGGTGAGTCCGTAGTCAGGGACTATGAGGACTCTAGTGTGAAGGATACCGGAAAGGATCGTCGGGGACGAGGAATGGAAGTATCTCGGATCTGACTTGATGTAACCAAGTAGAAGACTTGCATTTTGGCTAGGTATTACCCACGACATGCGCCGGTACTTATACCAAATGGTTGTGAGAGAGTGTGTTGACTTAACCCCCTGCCAAGGTTTGTCTGAGGGATGAAGGACCCATTACCAATCGGCTGCTCAAGACCGGTGAAATGATCCGTGAGAGAATCCAAGATATCTTAAATGGTTGAGGATGTGAGTGGACTTTCCTAAAGAAGTACGGTGTTATGACTTAAAGCATGTCTGCCAATAGAGACCAGCATACATAGAGTTAGAATCATTCATTCATTGGTTGTCTCATATCATATTGCATTATGTTTGTTCTGGAATTCTGCCATGTATGTTATTATGGATTTTAAGCGCCTTCTTGAGTTTCTTTGAAACTCATTCCTTTATTGTACAATGTTGTTAGACTATCCTGCAGTACTGAATACTATGACGGTCCCTATGAGGAAGCGCAAGGCGAAGAGGCATATCTCCGGGGAAGGTGATTGCGGTTACCACAATTACTCGAAGATTCCGCGGGTGGTTATGCTCTGTACGATGCTTAGTCCGACCATTGAGTGGAAGCGTCCTTGTGCTATTTATGAGATCTACACCTACAAGGATGTCGTCTACAAAGTGGAGAATAATTTAGTTACCCAATGTACTTGCTACTGGGATTAGCTTTTATCTAGTTTATTCTTTCGAGCTACTTTTCCATTTGGATGTAAAGTGGGATTTTTGCTTCACTTTACTTATCCGTTGACACTCTGATTATATATTTAGTATCCCGTTTCATTTATGATTCATTCTTTCTTTATTGAATCTATGATTTATCTTCCGCACTCTTGTTATGGTTGTTCATGATTATGTTATTGCTTATGTGGGAGGTTGATCACTCGATACCTGATCTTCGGGCTGTGGATCACACTCTCGGGTATGCCAGATAGGGTACCGGCTGGGAGGGCGTGACATCTATGGCAGACATGCTTTAAGTCATAGCACCGTACTTCTTAGGGAAGGTCTCAATCACTCATCATTAGTTGGTAATGGGTCCGGGCATCCCTCAGAACAAACCATGGCAGGGGGTTAAGTCAACACACTCTCTCACAACCATTTGGCATAAGTACCGGCGCATGTTAGGGAAAAGCCTAACCCAATGCAAGTCATCTACTCAGTTACATCAACTCAGGTCCAGATACTTCCATTCCTCACCCCGGGCGATCCTTTCCGGTATCCTTTCCACTAGAGTCCTAATAGTCCCGGACTACGGACTCATCAACCCTATTGGTTATCCATATATGGTAAACGGGAAGCTCTCATGTCGTCTCACGGGTTGGTTACCGGTCTTAAGCGCCCATGAGCCCAAGTCTAGCCATATGCAACCCTCCAATAAATGGTCCCCACAATGTGATTCCCGTCCTCTCACGGGTTGGTTACCGGTCTTGAGCGCTCGTGAATCCCCATTGCTACCACGAGTCGTTCGGTCTCAATACCCTTCCGAATCGGGTCTGATATAAGAGGGGTATAACCTAGCCAAACACTGCTAGACATCCCTAGTTATGACAACCAATGATTCGGGAAAGCGTCGATGGGCATTTTTGGAGAACATCCCATACTATTCCCTCTGATGTCCAAGGACAGAAGCGTCAAAAGGACACTCCCCAATTCCAAACCAAACTTAAGCAAACACATTCTCAGATCAGTCATGACATACACAACCAACAATTCATCATATACAAGAGAATGTAAAAGCAAAATCAGATTAAGCAGTAGTAAGTAATTCATATAACATGAATAATGAAAGAGATGATATAAACAAGTGCTACTGTTCCCACAGTAGAAAATCAGAATTTAAGTACAACAACAGTAGGTAATCTCATAGTTTCCCAAAGTAGAAACCAGAGAACAAGCAATCTATGCAGTTAAGGAAATAACTGTCTTTACCTTCTAACTCGTATAGAAACTTAGTAAATCAAGTATGACCTTGACTAAACTCGAGAAGACAGTCCTAAACAAGTGCATAAAACATGTTAGGAAAGATGCATAAAAGGAAAGATCATAAATCAATCGAAACAGACCAAGAATGAGGTTGCTGTACTCATTGGTCGATTGATTGGTCAATTGGTTCAATCGACCAATCAATTGACCAATCGAGACAGTAGCTTACAAGAATCCGAATTTTGAGAATCAAGAACCGAATTTGGTGGTTCAAAAGGGTACAAAATCAGAGGAAAACTATCATGGTAGTATTCTAGGGTATAGAGGACATCAAATCATCAATCAAAACAAGTTCCCAAGTTGCTACCTAGGAACCAAAAGGTTAACCTAATTAGGTTAAACATAGATTATGAAAAAGATATCGTATGATCAAAGATAAAGAACTAGGATATGAAAGGTTACAGATCTAGTAAAGAAAATAAAGTGATTGTCTTCTAACATGATCAAAATAGGGGTTCTTGGTTTGATCCAAGAAATTAGGGTTTCACCCTTTTTGGTTCCCATGAAAAAGTTGAGAGTTCTGGATGAAGGGAGATAAATTGTTAGCCAAAAATAACAAGAAGGGTCATTCAATGATGAAGTTTAGGTTAACACAAATGTCACCCAAGAGGTTTCCCTTCACATGGGAGGTTTCCAAAGGTTCTCCAGATCATCACACAGGTTAGGGTTTCAGAGGATTGGGTTTAGGGTTTCAAGAATTCAACCGGTTAGGGTTAAGATCATGATGATGATCATGGATCTTAAAGAACATGATGAGATCATGGAATAGATGGTTGCAAGAGTGCATCATCTTCTTCCTGATATCAACTAAGAACAGAATTAAAGAAAGAAAATCAAAGATAGAAGAAAGAGTGAGTATACACATACCTTTGCTGCAGGAGGATGAAGATTTCTTCAAGTCTTGTGAGAGATCACCAAAGGATGCAAGGGAATTGATTAGATTAGGGTTATAACTCGTTCCAGAGGTTTAGGAGGCAGATGAGGCGGAGTATTCCCGAGATTAGACGTAAATAGAGGAGACAGGACCAAATTGGTAAATTCAGAACCCATTGGTCGATTGATTGGTCGATTGGTCCAATTGACCAATGAATCGACCAATCAAGACAGCAACTTCAAAATGTGGATTTGAAGGCTCAGATCAAGTCCAAACATCAAGGGGTTTTGCACACACCTAGAGTGACATACTTAGGAGTTAGAAATGCCTTCGAATCAATACAGAGACCACTCCAAGTCCATCAACTAATCCAATCTTCATCAGAGTGCAGTTTCCACAATTGGAACACTGACATCAACATTCATGGATTCCAATCCAGCCATCAAGTCTTCAACAGAAATGGCCCAAAGATGACTTCTTGCCTTACTTCAGGTTGCTGGACCTACAAACAACAGGGTTTCCGGGTCAGTGTCAGGGCTGGGTTTCACACAAGGAATCCTGGATTAGTTAACCGTACAGAGCGGCATTTTATTAGACCTACACCATACCCTACTCCTGCTTTCCAGCCTAGGAGTGTAGGTCAAAGTCTTGGATTTCAACAAGCCGGCCAGCATAGTCAATATGGTGGGAATAGACAAGCTGTGAATATTCCTAACGCTAGGCCTGTGAATGCAAATTCTAGACCTTTGGTTCAGAAGCCCCCAGCTACAGCTATCCCAATTGGACTTAAGGACTCAATTTGCTTCTTCTGTAAGCAGGCCGGTCACTTCGCTCGTGCTTCTCCGAAGAGGCTAGTTCAACAGTCTGCTCCTGTAATGAAGAGTGCTCCTACCCCTCCCTCCGGAAGAGTGTTCAATATTTCCGGTACTGAACAAGATGCAAGTCATGATGTGGTAACAAGTATATTGTTAGTCGCTTCTACACCTGCATTTGTCTTATTTGATACGGGTGCATCACATTCGTTCATATCATCTGCATTCATTATGAAGACTGACCTAACACCTGAGAATCTATCTAGTTGTTTATTGATTAGTACTCCTATTGGACCTGCTGTGAAACTAGATAAAGTGTTAGTTAAATGTCCTGTTTTGGTTGGTGAGAAGAACTTGGAAGCCAATTTAGTACTTCTCGATATGAAAGACTTTGATATCATTTTGGGAATCGATTGGTTGACAGCCCATAAAGCTGTAATTCTTTGTTATTCAAAGAGAATTCAGTTTCAGATTTGTGGAAGTTCAGTTTTTGAATTTCAAGGTGAAAGAGGAAGAATTGGTAAGAAGACCTTGACCGCATTGATGCAAGTCTGTGCATTAGTAGAAGATGTTTCATCTAAAAGCAAGGTTAAGGAAGAAAAGAAGATAGAAGAAATCAAGGTTGTCTGTGACTTCGTTGACGTTTTTCCTGATGATTTGTCACGGCTGCCCCTCGATAGGGATGTTGAATTTTCTATTGATCTAATCCCTGGAGCTGCTCTGGTATCTAAAGCTCCGTATAGAATGGCTCCTACCGAACTGAAAGAACTACAAAACCAGCTGAATGAGCTCTTAGATAGAGGTTTTATACAGCCTAGTGTATCACCTTGGGGGAGCTCCAGTTTTGTTTGTTAAGAAGAAGGATGGTAGTATGCGTCTATGCATTGATTACTGTGAGTTGAACAAGTTGACCATCAAGAATAGATATCCGCTACCCGGGATTGATGACCTCTTCGATCGGTTGAAAGGTGCAGCAGTGTTCTCAAAGATTGACTTGAGATTTGGATATCACCGGTTGAAAGTGAAGTCAAGTGATATTTTCAAGACAGCTTTTAGAACAAGGTATGGACATTATGAGTTTAGAGTCATGCCTTTTGGTTTAACTAATGCTCTTGCTGTGTTCATGGACCTCATGAACCGAGTATTTCATGATGTGCTTGATAAGTTTGTGATAGTTTTCATCGACGACATCTTGATCTATTCAAAGAATGAAGAAGAGCATGTAAGGCATCTAAATTTCACTCTAAATTTCACTTTGCAAAGACTGCAAGAAAAGAAACTTTATGCTAAGCTTAGCAAGTGTGATTTTTGGCTCCAAAGAGTAGTATTTCTCGGCCATGTGGTTTCAGCTGAAGGTATTCGAGTTGATCCCGAAAAGGTTCAAGCAATTGCCAATTGGGAAAGACCGAAGACTGTTACGGAAATAAGAAGTTTTCTTGGATTGGCAGGATACTACAGAAGGTTTATTGAGAACTTTTCTAGGTTGGTTGCCCCTATGACAAAGCTAACTAGAAAATAAGAGAAGTTTGTTTGGTCTGACGCTTGTGAGAAGAATTTTCAAGAGTTGAAAGATAGATTGACAAGTGCCCCGGTTTTGACTATACCTGATGACTCCGGCGGTTTGACAGTCTATACCGATGCGTCAAAGATTGGTTTGGGTTGCGTGTTGATGCAACATTGTAAAGTCGTAGCCTATGCTTCTCTACAATTGAAGGATTATGAGCGGAATTATCCCACTCATGATTTAGAGTTTGCCGCAGTTGTTTTCGCATTGAAGATTTGGAGACATTACCTCTATGGTGAGAAAATCGTTATTTTCACGGATCATAAAAGTTTGTAGTACTTCTTTACCCATAAGGAATTAAATATGAGACAAAGAAGATGGTTAGAATTGGTCTCTGATTATGACTGTAACATTCAGTATCACCCTATGTACAAAGATTTAAGAGAACATCTTTGGTGGATTGGTTTGAAGGTATATGTAGAAGATTTTGTGGCCAAGTGTGAGACTTGCCAGCGTGTGAAAGCCGTTAGTCAACCCCCATCTGGATTACTTCAACCCTTTCCTATTCCTAGTTGGAAGTGGGAAGATATCTCTATGGACTTCGTGACTAGCTTGCCTCGAACAAGTAAAGGTAATGACACTGTATGGGTAATTGTTGATAGGTTGACCAAATCAGCCCATTTCATTCTTATGAAGATCACTCATACTTTGGATAAGCTAGCTAGGCTTAATGTGGACAATGTAGTTCATCTACACGGAATGCTAGTGAGTATTGTTTTTTATCGTGATCCTAGGTTCACCTCAAGGTTTTGGAATAGTTTGCAAAAGGCCTTAGGAACCCAATTGAATTTGAGTACTGCTCATCACCCACAGTCTGATGGACAATCTGAGCGAACAATTCAAATTTTGGAAGTTATGCTCAGATCTTGTGTTGTTGATATGGGTGGCAATTGGGATGAACACTTAGCTTTGGTTGAGTTTGCTTATAACAACAGTTATCAAGCAACAATAGGCATGACTCCATTTAAGGCTTTGTATGGTAATACTTGTAGGACCCCTTGTACTGGACTGAGACCGGTGAAAGAAAAGTCTTAGGTCTGGAAATGATTGAAGCTACAAGCGCGATGGTTGATATGATTAGAGAAAGGATTAAGTCTGCTCAGTCAAGACAGAAATCCTATGCTAATAAGAGAAGGACCGATTTGGAATTTCAAGTTGAGGAGAAAGTTTTCTTAAAGGTTTTACCTATGAAGGATGTGATGAGATTCAATGTTAAGGGAAAGCATAGGCCTTGTTTTATCGGACCTTTCGAGATTCTTGAAAAGGTTGGACCTGTCGCATATTGTTTGGCCTTGCCTCCACCTCTTGCTGAAGTTCATAATGTGTTTCATGCTTCGATGCTTTGGAAGTACATAGAGAATCTGAAAACATACTATAGCAAGCACCCGAAGGACTTAGTGAAGATCTTATTTATGATGACGAGCCAGCCGAAATCCTAGATAAGAAGGACAAACAATTGTGGAATCGCACCATCCCTTTGGTGAAGATTTGGTGGAAGAACCATACCCCAAAAGAAGCTTCTTGGGAGAAGGAAGAAGATATGAAGGAGAAGTTTCCTCATCCTTTTTGAAGTACAGGTGTGAAACCCAGCCCTATCCTAACCCTGACCCTAACCCAGATCCCTTGATGTGTGTAGGTCCGAAGACCCGGAGTGGTGGAAGAAAAGACTTATGGGCCCTCGTAGTGGAAGACTTGGTGTATGATTCGGAGCCCATGGATATTGACAATGAAGCCCCTTACTTGGATAACTATCAGTGTTCAATGGGAAACTGCACCTAGAAGAGGGGAAGCGTAGTTGAAGTGTTTGATGCGCTTCTGGTCTTGTTTCGAAAGTATTTCTCTACTCTAGAATTTTTTATTGACTTGTAGGAGAAAACCCAACTCAATTTGGACCCGTATAGCCTTTCATTTCCCTAATTCAAGCATGTTGTACATGCTTGGTCGACTGGGTCAATCAACCAAAGCCAGTCGACCAAAGGTTGTACAAATCCGAGAAAAAGATGTTTTTTGGATATTCCTCTCTCTATTAAAGTGCTTCTCGTGTTTTGAACCCTATTTCACATTTCTAACTTGCTGAGAACATGAGAAGAGCTTCCCAAAGCACCTCCTTGGTAGTGGTGAAGATTATTCCCTTCCAATCATTGCCAATTATTGATTCTTGTCTCCATTAACACCTACAAGGTATGATTCATCACTCTCACTCTCTATTCTACTCTTTTCTTTTCTTTTCTTGCTGTTGCAACCTTGGAGTTGATGCTGCAACCTTGCAACCATCACTCCAAGTGTTCACTCTTAGCTAATCATTGGTCTCATTCCATTTTCATTGATGTTCTACTCTCATTTCAATCCTTGCATATGCATTCCTTTGATTCTCTTCTTAACTTCATGCATTCTTGTCCTAAGCTGAGGCATATAGTGTGCTATGTATATCTTTATTGCTAGCATGTGATTCTAATCCAATTATCATTAGTTCCCCTAGCTAATCCATTCATTTCCAATGCAATTGCACTTGATTTCAATTCATGCTATGATTATTGCATTTAGAACATAGGGTTTCAATTTGGGGGTTTCTAATTAGACCATTATATTGTGTTAATTACTTGATTAATAGTGTCCTTATACTGTTACAATGAATCCCTCCAAGTTTTGGATCAATCCGAGCCCCGGAAAATCGATTTTGGGCCAAAAATCACTCTTCAGCCCCGGCACTATTCACTTCGGCAGATTTGGCACGAGCATCAGAGATTGCCTTCTCTTCCTGCATTAGTTTTCTCCCTGAGCAAACTCTCTAGTTGGGCACCCATACCTTTAACTTTCCCTTCAAGCATATGGATGGTAGACAAATCTCTTTGAGCAACCTCCAAATTTCCTGCCCACACTTGAGTCGAAGCATAAACCAACCTCAAGAAAGAAAAGTTATTTGGGAGAACTAAATAAAAAATAACAAGGAAAGTTACTCGGGAGAAAGAAATATTTGCCTTGTCATAACATCTTGCATCCGGGAAGAACCAATATCTGTTAAAAACTTATGGTCAGCAGGAAGTACGACTCCCAACAACCACTCCTTGGCTACTTCAGTCCCATCTTTCTGGTTATTTAAAACATGGGAGGAAGAATTAAGCGACCAGGATGGAAGAAGAACTAGGGAGGTGGTGATCGGGGTAAATGAAGGTTCGGAGGGAGGGGGAGGGGAAGAGGGTAAAGCATCCTCCTCTCCCGAATTGGCAACAAAATACAGGGACACCTTTTTCTTGTGCGGTCAAGGTGGCAAGTCAAAAACACCTTTGGATCTCTTCGAAGCGAGGGGGGATGGAATGGGTTTACTTCTATCAGAACGAACTCAATCTGGCTTGGTAAGTACCCTGGCTTCAGCCTCCTCATCAGCTGCTATGGCACAAGCTTCAGGATTCAATTTCACTAAATCGAAATATGTACATTGTTAGTCCCGACCAAAGTAACATGTTCACAATTCAAGTTCACAAATCACCAATCAAGGAAGTACACAAATCAAGGAAGTATAACTCACCGGGAAGGAACCCCCAATGGCGCAGCACATTGGGGTATTCTGGACATTGGCCATGAACGGCAAACATGTTCCTATCCTCGGAAGGAAGCCGAAGAATCCGCTCCTTGGCACGCTCCTCGGCCTCAGTCAAAATAGGAAAATCATTTGATCCTTGAGCTGGACCACGAAGCCAATACAAGGGAAAAGTAGGTTTGGTAGGTGGTTGGACAAAGAAAATTTGGGTTGCCATCCTTTGTATTGGACAGGAGGGTACTAGTTCCGACGAAGTTTCCTTCGCAACCACATTGGGAAGACGTCCGTTTAGACAAATAAAACCATCCATCCTGTTCTTGCTTCTTCGTCATGAAAAAGTGAAGAAACAAAGGAAGAGATGGTTAGACCTTGACGTTCTTACCCTGACAGAAACCCCAAAAACATATGACATTCCACAAGCTATTCGGCACAAACATTCCCGGGCACATTTTAAAGTGATTCATTATCTCTCTAAAGAGGGAGTGGATAGGAAGACGGAAGCCACTCTTGAGAGCATCTTCATAAAGAGCAAACTCTCTGGGCCAAGGAGAATTCACCTTTTCATCTGAAGTCGGGACACGGAGAATATAATCAGTGGGTATCTCGTACTTCTAACGGAGATAGTCCAATCTCTCTTCGGCCATCAAAGAAGGAAGTTGGGACCAGTGGAATATGGATCGTAATCTATATGGTCGGGAGTGAGATCTTTGTTCTTCTCTATTTCGTAATACTCTAAAGACATACGATCTTTCCATCTTTTCCTCTCAATCTTAAAATGTGCCCGAGCAGTTTGGGCGACTACCCTAGGTCGGGACTCAACATCTACTTCACCATTGTTACTAGTAAGCTCACGACCAGAAAATGTTTCACGGGTTTCGTCGGACCTACCACTAGAACTTTGATCGAGATGTGTAGGGTGCTCGAGGTTCTTATCAACCACAGATGTGGAAACAGAAGGCCCCTCTTCTAAATCTTTCCTAGGTCTCACGACTGCAGAGCCTTTCCTCACTACTACCATGGTTTTTTAAAAAGATAAAGGAAAGTTGCAACAAAAACAAGAAACAGGAAAGGGAAAAAAAAGCGTATAAGGTGCTGTTGGAGAAAACCGCATAATATTTGCACTATACATTATTATGAAGGAAGAAAGGAAAGAACAAAAAGCTTACTGATTTAAGTCTTCACAAGCAGCGAAGCAGTATGAAGGAAACTTCCAAAGAAAAAGAGCAGCAGCAACTTTCGTATTCAACAAATTGCAGAGATGGAGAAGCATAAATGAAAAGAAGAAATGAAGAGGAAGAAGGAATTTATAAGAAGGAATGATTCCAACCTAAGGGATCTAACAAGGTTATCCTCAAACGGCTCAGATTAAAACATATATGAATGCCTGTCCAATGGCTATCAAAGAAACAAATGGACGATGATCAAGAATCAACTTTTCATATTCGTAAGTGGATATTAATGAGACATGATGGATGTGACACGTGACAAACCTCGCGCATACTTCAAAAATCCTGCTTTGATAAACGACGGCTACTTATGATTAAAACGTTACATCTTTCGAGATAAAAGGCATGCACGGACCGACCAAATACTTCGAGGTAGGGAACAAGATAATCCCTTGGGTCGAGCACACTGTCCTTGACTCCAATAGACTGGGGGCCTTATGTTAATGACTAAAATAGTCACTTTTCCTTAACCTGTCCTACCAGCGGGTTCGATACAGTTGTCTCGACCATAGTGATAGTGGCCAGTCCGACCATCATGTTAAGGGAGCTCGATCAAGGTGAACTCCTACTATACCTCAATGATTTAGAGAAAGGAGTTAGGTAAACAACTCTTCTTAGAGTTATATTCCAAATCAATCTCTAATATCTTACACTATATAAACACCTCAAACAGGCATAAGAAAATAGGTATTCACATTCTGTGGGATCAATTACTTAAATTCTCTATTGAGTAGTTGAGATCATATCTCATTGGTACTGACTTGCTCATCGGAGATGTACCTCGACCCCCCAAGGTCGAGCACGTGTTTTGTAGGAACATGATAGGCAAGGACGAGTAGGATTCTGTATCAACAACTGGTACGTTGATTAAAATTATTTAGGGAGTTACTGGGTTTATGCCTAGAATTGGTGACCTTAATATACTATTGGAACCTAATATACAACTTTGCCATACTTTTAAGTCTTAATAGTCTTAATTGATTGTCTTTTTGGTCTCAGGAGAACTAGAGCTAACAGACAATGTGAGTTCTTTGTATTCTCAAGTGGTAATAACCTGTAGCAACCAAAAAATTGAAAGAAAGAAAAGAAAAAAAACTTGGTGGCAACTGTTTGAGGAGTTAGGAAATTAGACTCCACACTCGATTCATAATATTATTTAAGAAAGATTTCTAGCTTCTCTTACTTACTCTCTATTTATTCTTTTTTTCCTCTAAAAAATTTTGCATCTAATTCTCCCATAAAGGTGAGCTGAGCTTTTACGTATCTTTTTCCATTGATGTTTAAAATGGTCAAGCTACCCTTTGTTTTTACCTTTTAACGAATTATATTATTTTTCGTTATTTTTTCATCCTTTTCTCTCTCTTTGTAGGTAGACATATTTTATTCTTTCTCCACTTTTTATAATATGTGATTAGATGTATTTTCTTTTAATTTTCCCTCTTTATTAAAATTCATCGAAGGAAAAATGAAAATCTAAACAAAATTTTAAAACAAAAAACTTCTATAAAAAAGAACAAAACATTAAAATAAAAAATATAATCACTCCTAATCACATGTAATGGATTCTATATATAGAGAGCGAGAGAGAGAATGATCAATAAAAGAAAAAATTTGCTTGAATTGACTATAGGAATAAAGATAGGGGCAATTTTACTATAGAGAGAATACGAAGTAAGAATTCACTTTTGGGGGAAGAAGATGTGAAACTATTAAAAGGGAAGTAAAAGTAAATAGAAAGTAAACACAACAGAGAGAAAACTTTATCTATCATTTATGGTATTCTTTTTATGATTTTCTCTATCATATGTATCTGTCTTCAGTTAGAATGATACATGTTTTGGGTAATTTGACATAGTTATTGTGTTTATTATAATACCATCTAAGACCACTCTTTCATTCCCATGGAACCAAGATAACAGTTTCACCAAAAAAAATAAAAAGAACCAAGAAACAGCAATGTTTGGGTGTTTGTCAAGGAACTCAAGCAGGAGATTGTCTTTCTCATTATTATACGATTCAAGAGTTCTCTTTCGATCATCAACAAAGCCAAAAAAACAGTCTCTCTCATGGGCCCTTGCTGCCAACAATTTTGGTTTAAAAAATCAAGAGGTAAGTATATAACAGATGGAGATAGAAATACTAGATATTATCATCCTCTCTTCTAAAATTCATCTTCAAAGGGAAAAAATTGAGAACATTGAATATAACGGTAGGCTTGTGAACACACCCTATGAGATTGCACATGCATTTTTGGACTACATGCAAACTCTGTTCACTTCTTCAAAACCATTGGACCCCTTCTTCATTGAGTGTTTATTTCCAAATATGGCCAGTAAGGTTCATTTGGAAGGAATCTCAATACCCCCCTCTCTGGAGGAAATAAAAAAGATTGTCTTCTCCTTAGATCCCCATACAGGACTAGGAATGGATGGTTTTAATGTCTTCTTCTATCAAAAGCACTGGGATCTAGTTAGTAAAGACCTCTTTGACTTTGTTCAATTGTTCTTTAATAACTCATCCCTCCCCTTTGGAGCAAACCACACGCTCATGTGTTTCATTCCAAAAAAGGAGCAAGCAAGATCGGGTGCAGACTTTAGACCAATTAGTCTGTGCAATGTGAGCTACAAAATTGTTGCAAAAATTCTGGCTCGTAGGCTGAAACCCCTCTTGGACCAATTTATCTCCCCGTGTCAAGGGGCATTTGTGGCTAATAGACAAATCACGGATAATATTTTTTTGGCCCAAGAAATTTTCCACTTTATAAGAAAAACAAGAGGAAAGGTGTATGTGGCTCTTAAGCTTGATATGTCCAAAGCTTACGATAAGGTGGAATGGAAAGTGTTGACCAAACTGTTTGATTTCTTGGGTTTAATTAGAAATGGTGTACAATCATTGATACACTAATTTCAAGTGCTACTTTTTTAATCAAACACAATGGCAACCCATACTTCTGGTTCTCAGGAACTCGGGGTTTGAGGCAAGGTTGCCCTCTCAGCCCCTATCTCTTTTTATTCATCATGGAGATATTGTTTAGACTGCTGAATGAATATAGATCACTCAATCTCTTTAAGGGTATTAAGGTTGCAAGAAGAGCTCCTGAAATATCCCATCTCTTCTTTGATGATGACACTTTTCTGTTTGCCGAACAGAGATGGAAGATGTTTTGGCTCTAAAAGTTGCTTTAAAACTTTTTTCTGATATAACAGGCCAAGAAATTAATTTTTAGAAAAGCGAGGCATTCTTTAGTAGAAATGTACCCTCTGGTGATAAGAATGTGATTTTATCAACGCTGGGAATCAATGAAATGAAGAAAGACTCAATCTATCTAGGCACCAAGCTGATTCAAGGTCGATCTAAAATGAAGAATCTACAGTTTGTAATCAAAAAAATGAAGAAAAAAATTGGCCAATTGGAAAGCATCAAGCCTATCTTTTGCAGGGCGAGAAGTCTTGCTACAATCAGTTCTCCAACCGCAGTCATTGTACCACATGCAATGCTTCAAATTCCCAAGCATGCTATGTAGGAAAATTGAATCTCTTTGCCAAAAATTTTGGTTCGGGAATTGACTAAGGAAAGACAACTTACACTTATCTCATGGGACCGATGCTGCCAATTGAAAGAAAATGGAGGATTAGGCTTCAAAAAAATGGAGGAAATCAACATGGCTATTTTACTTAAGCAAGGATGGAGAATGCTTGACATTGACTCACTTTGGGTACAAACACTGAAGGCAAAATACTTTCCGAACACAACACCTTCCGATCCAAAGGTCAAAAAAAGAAAGGGATCATGGACATGGAACAAGCATCTACGGAATCCCGCCAAAACTCGAGAATATGGTCTATAGAAAGATAGGAAATGGAAGGAGTACTTCGTTTTGGTTTGATCCATGGATTAAAAATCCAGAAGATCGAACACTTCTAGAACTCAACACCGAGTTGTGGGAAAGAAACACAACAATGGCTTAAGTGGCAAATTCAATCAATCTTCTCAATAGGGAGTTACCTCTTCCTCAAAACCATTAGCTTTATCGTCTTTCCAACATAAATCTCTCTAATGAAAATGATGCTTGGATATCTCTTATTTCAAGCAATGGAGATTTCTCTGTCAAACTGGCAGGGAAAACCCTTTCGCAAATAAGATCAACATCACAATCCAATACTCGCACCACTTGGTGGAAGTTCTTTTGGAAATTACCCATACACCCCAAATTTAAGATTTTTTTTTTGCGTCTATTAAATGCAGGATTACCAGTTAAGGCAACACTCGCTTGATGGACATCACTATCTCCAATATGCGAGCTTTGTGGAAATTGTGTGGAATCTCTATGGCACGTATTTGTTCCATGTGATTGGACGAAAAGGATTTGGGCGACAGGTCCCCTGGGACTAAGAACAGAAAGACTTTTACATACGTCCATCAGTGATCTTTGCAACTCTTTCATCTAGATCTTGGGCTTGACAAAGCATCCAAAAGATGGATGGTGCCCGTATTTATAATCACTTGCTATTACGTTTGGAAAGAACGGAACAACAAACTTTTTAATAAAATCACCCCGAACCCCATAAGAGTGTTAAATAACATCTCAAATTGGATCAATGATCTAAATCTTAAAACACATGAAATAGTTGAAACCACACATAACAGGACACAAGTAAAGATGTCTGAACCAAATATCTGCTTCTATAAAAGTTTTACTAATTTAAATCAATGTCCAACTTTGGTGTGTGCAGGGGTACATAATTCAGAGCTAGACAATACAAGATGGAGTGTGGGATTATTTTGGGAAGGTCAGCTAAAGTATCTAAGTACAGGAGGACTAGGGAAGGGAAACATCATTGAGGCATTCTTGTTTGAATTAAAGGATGGAATAGACCAAGTACAACTTTACAATCTTCAACTACATGACATATGGTGCAATGAAAAAGAAGTGTTTGATTTACTTCAACCGCTTAATCACAGGAGGTGGCCGATAACTTGTCCCAAATTTGGTAAACATAGTTTGTAGCATTAAGGATACTAACCTTAATGGTTTTTGTGATATTAGACTCCACCAATGGCTTACGTATCTAGCATATGTGTCCTTCGTAGATTGTAACAAGACATTAAATGTAATAATCCTACAATTCTATGTATTTGCTATCCTAAGTAATATCAACCTTTTGTTTAGTATCAAAAAAAAAAAAAAAAAAAAAGAACCAAAGCAAGAACATGATCAATGAAATAGCCTCCGGGATCAATGACATAGCCTCTGCAATCAATGAAATTTCTTTAAACTCAGAGCAAGATTCCTGAATCTTAAATTTTTCCACATCTGCCAGCCTACCTACAAAATTAGAATATATGGAATCATTGTCCTCAAGTTAGAATTTTGTTTGAGAGAGAATTCTTCCACACAAATTCGTTAGTGGGAGATGTATATTAACATTATTTGAATTACAATTCAAATATTTGAATTTGAATTACAACTTGTCGATAGTTTAATTATAATTCAAACTCTTCTTGATCGGTTGGAGATAAGATCAATCGAGGATAGAGTCAGTTACGGTGGATTTGAATTTGAATTTGAATTCAGAGGTTTATCCTTTACACCTCAATTACTGCTTCCCCCACCTTATAACACCTTTCGGTGGACTTTTTCCTAGAAGGTTGATCCCTCCGAAGTTTATAATTTTTTTTCTGACGTTTACTGAATGCAAGAATCCCAATTAAGGAGATACCATCCAAATGAACTGCGACTTCTGCTCATTGTATGTTTTGTAATGGAGGCATCAAATCAAGTTGGCATCTCTTTATCAATTGCAAGTGGATTAAAAGGATTTGGGCAGAAGACCTTTAGGCTTAAGAAGAGAGAACCTTTCACATTTTGACATCTATGAATTTTGCTTCTCTTTTTTATAACTCCTAGTTTGATAAAGCTACATTAAGGTGGATATTTTCTATCTTTTTTTTTTTTTGGTAGAGGATATTTTCTATCTTGATGATTACATTTTATGATATTTGGGTACTACGCAATGATATTATCTTCAGAAAATCTGACCCTGGCCCTCTTAGGGTGACGAAGTTTGTCTAACCCTGGTCTAAAGATTTGAATCTTAAACCTCCTGGAGGAAACAATGTGGAAGTTATTGAAAATAATCCTAAGCCTGAGAGAGCTAGCATCTATCTTGCTATTAGAGACTTCAACTTAACCAATCATACAATTTAATGTGTGCACGAGTAAATTACAACGAGCAAGACAGCTCGGGATGCTGCTGGGAAATCCTACATGATGGACAGTTGGAGTATCGCAAATTGAGAACGCACGCAGGATCAGATCGATTAGCTGCGGTACTAAAAGGGCTTCTACAAGGAATATAAACAACTTAGAAAGATGGTATTAGGATCGACTTAGAACTTGGAAGATGGATAAAAGTAAAAATGTTTGACAATAAGGAAATGCTAAATTTGTTTCACGCGCTAGCCACACAAGCATTGGGAATAAAGGGAAACACGGCGTGGGAAACTCTATGTCACGAGGAACTTTGTACTGGTTGCTTTTGATAATATTACTACTTTCTTTCAACGAAAAAAAAATCTAAAAAATCTAAAATTCAAAAACAAAAACAAAGAAAGAACATGAAGACAATGAAGGATGTTTGAGGACCATAATGGGATGGTTATAAACCTTCACCTAATGAGTTTCAACAATAATTCAAATATCTTCCATAAATATGAGGAAACGTATATACAGAAAGGTGAAATAAGCATATATACAGCTGGCAAGCAAGTAAAATGACACCAGTGACTATCATGGACACCCAATTTCATGCCCTAGTTTGAGTGAATGATATAGCCACTGCAGCTCTTACCTCACAGTACTTGGAGGAACCCCTTCCCTGAAAAGCATGTTGGCCACCGGCGGGGGAAGCCATGCGGAGCTGCCAGCGTTCTGGCCATCCTGATGTTGACCATCCTCTTGAATCGAACTAACCTGTCCTTTCTTACCCCTCGATCTTCTCACATTTTTGCCTACAAAGAGACCAAATTTCATGGCAGTGAACAGACCAAATGCAATTACAAGTGGTCGAACCACCCAGTGAAAATCCTCGAGGTGTTGGTATTTCTTCACTAAACCGGGACATGTACTGAAAGAAACCACTTCAACTTCAGCTGGGTCTGCTAAGAAGCTGTTGGATGCATTTCCAAATGTAAATCTTCCAGGGAACCCAGCTACAAGGCAGCCATTTGGAAGGACCTGAATGATTCTTCCTGTTGCCCACCTACCTCCCTTTTTACGGGGCCATTCAAAACGAGGGCTAAACACATTAGTTTTCAGCCTCACAAACTGTCCCACACAGTAGGATTCTGCCATCTGGAGATCTGCAGAACTTCCCTTCCAAGGAGTCTCAAGTCCAATAAACCCGACTGCTACAGTGCCATCACGCTGGATTGAATGGAGGATACCCACAGGCGACTGCTTCTTGTCAGCTTCCTTCACCCTGACCCAGTCCCCTGCTGCCAAGCCAGATGTAACTCGCTCCACTTTTGACGCATGAACTCTTAAAGGATCATGAACACCGTGGACCCTCACAAGAACAAACCTGTCTCTGTCAGTGTCCTCTAAGCCAACTACCATTCCCTCTGGGATAAACATGTTTTCTGGCTTGCAAGAGTTTGCAGGCTTTCTGGAACGCACCGTATCACCCACTTGGAGATGATCCTTTGAAAGGAACCACTCAGTGTAACCACTGCCACTTGATCTATCTTGCAGTTTCCAGTTCTCCAGGCCAGTCCAGCCCTCATCACCATAGACTGCACCCTGAGAGCTGCAAGTTCAAACGCAAATCATCACATAAAAAGTATAGTTAACACTGCTAAAATACTCTGTTTCTTTCCACTCCATTAGAGTATTTGTGGATGTATTAATTCCGAGTACATAGTGTTGGAAGTGACAGTTCAGACTGAAAGATTAGTTATTCACTCTTCCAATGAGTTTCTCTTTCCTATCCTGTTCTCAATTGTCATGCTAATTTTAGACACGATATCAGAGCCCCACAAACTCAACATAAAACTTGGCAACTACTAGAAATAGAAAGGAAACATCCACAAACCTGCACTTACAAAACTGATGCAATTTTTCTGATAACCTGACTAGGGAGGAGAGGAAACAGCAAATCTTTTCAGGCAGAGGTTAAAAGCAGCACAGGGCAATCAAAAAGTGAGACTGCTGTCAGATGCACACATTCCTTTTTGACAAAAAAAAAAAAAAAAACAATAATAATAATAACAATAATAATAATAATAATAATAATAATAATAATAATAATAATAATCCAACAGAGGAATCAATTTAATATGACTAACCCACCAGGTTTCTCTGTTCACTAAATAGATGCATCAGAGTATAGTTTTTGAAATAGAACAGGACACTAAACTGAAAGGGGCAAGTTTCCAGTTTCACCAAACCAGATTTAGTGAGAAATTAAAAGCCGGGGAAATTTCAAAAATATTTAGAACAAATGAACAGAAAAGAAGAAAGGATCCAGCAACTAGAGAGCTCCTAATCCAATGGTTGCTGTGGGCCTGTCACAAAGTTTACTCAAATTTTCAAGTATACATGCACACAACCAGTATTCATATGTACCCAAAAAAAGAGGCCTAAAACAAATTTGGCATTTCCCAATAACCAAAAGGCCTCTTAAAACTCACCTGGCTGGCACTGGTCATCATCAAGAATTGTGCTATAGCCGGTCAAGCCAAAATGGGAAACCTCTGCATCTCTGTCTGGCTTGACCGGCAGCGGAATCTCAAGGTCTGTTAGATACTGATACAAACCAGGATCTAGGGATAAGGGTAATGAGGTAATTTCTCTAAATTTATGGTAAACTCAAATTTTCAAGTATACATGCACACAACCAAAATTCATATGTACCCAAAAAAAGAGGCCTAAAAGCAAATTTGGCATTTCCCAATAACCATAAGGCCTCTTAAAACTCACCTGGTTGGCACTGGTCATCATCAAGAATGGTGCTATAGCCGGTCAAGCCAAAATGGGAAACCTCTGCATCTCTGTCTGGCTTGACTGGCAGTGGAATCTCAAGGCCTTATTAGATAATGATATAAACCAGGATCTAGGGCTAAGGGTAATCAGGTAATTTCTCTAAATTTATGGTTGCCAAGGAAATTCCAGCAAAGAAGAATGAAATTTCTAGGGTTTCAAAGGGTTTTTCACACTTCCAAAGTTCTTTTGTATTGTGAAAGGGTTCCGGATTTTATCAGAAATCAGAAATTAGGGTTTTAGAAGGTTCGGCTAGGGTGGATCGGGGCCTATCTATGCTGGTTCTGTGATTTCAGAACTAAGGTTCAATGGTTCAGAGGTTTTAGGAGGTCTGAATAGTCTAAACTTAGGGTTTCAGAAGCTTTTACAATTCTGCAGAATTCTTCCCCTGAAGAAGATAAAGTGCAGGATTTACTAAAGAAAAACAAGGTTAAATAAAAAGGAAACTGTAGGGTTAATACCCAAAGGGTGATAGAAAAAGAGGCTTAAGGGGCTGGGAAAGCAGGGGGTGGGTTTCTAGGGTTGCTGTAGCGAAGAAGGGAAGCAGGGGAGCAGTGGTTAGAGAAGAGTTGGAGGGGCCCAATAGAGTCATGGGAGAGTAGTGGAGAGACCGCCCCCCCCCCCCCAGGAGTTGTGGGGATTTGGAAATATACTGCTACACAGGTGCGGTAGCAAGGAAAGGGACTAGGGGAAGTTGCGCAGAGCAGGGGAGGGGCAGCGGTTGGGTGCACAGGGCCTTGGGGAGGTGGAAAAGGGTGGGGGCTTGTGCTGCTTGTTTGAAAGGCTGCTGTGGTTGATGGTTGACTGCTGGAATTGGTTGAAAATTGCAGAGAATTGCTTGAAGAATGTTTGTAAGCTGTTGGACCAATGAAGAAGTTGAAACTTGAATGAAGATGCTGAATATTAAAGAACTTTTCAAAACCCACCAAGGCCCCCTCAAAATAGGAACCTGGTCCTTAATAACTTTCATTCAATAATTCGAACTGAGAATTACAATGAACTCATAGGCTACTTATACCCTTCAAAAGACTTTTACTTGGATTGGGATTCCCTAATGGAAAAGGATCCCACGCCTCCCCCTTGTTCTCTGTTCAGTTTTCAACCGCGAATTCCAGTCTAACTTCCTCCCCTTTTCGCCTCTCTACTCTGTCCCTTGTGGGCCCCCATCTTGGACCCCCACCCCCTTATTTCCTTTCCCTCCCAATGGACCCACTATTTCAGCCCATTTACGCCTTTTAACCCCAAATCCATCTCTACACTTTTCTGTATCTCCCCATGATGGGCCTGGCCCATCCCCACCTTTTTTGGGGCAGATCCTTCTAGGAGCGGGATTCTTACCCAGTCCAGGTCCTTGTCCTCCCCCCCCCCTTTTTGATTCCTTTTAGCCCAGCCCTTCTATTAACCCAAACCCTCGGCCCCTTGCTTGCCCAACCATTTAGGCCCACTTCTCCCACCTGTCCCTCTTTGGCCCGTTCCACTATCCCCCTCCCCCCTTCCAGCCAATCTGAGGATGCCACCCCTAGCCTTTGTCGGTCCATGATTGTGAGGGTTGTAGTAGGATTATACACGACAATAAAGAGCAATACCAAAGATTTCATTGTTGATTTTACGTTGCCGCGAAACAAGGAAAAGAAAATTCCAAAAATTAGGCATTGTTTGTTTGACTAGTTTGCTTGCATTGTGCTCTTAGGTGTTGCTAAATTTGTTGCCTCTTTGGCCGCCTGTCTGTTGAGCCCTATTGGCTCCCGTTGCTCAGGCTTTGCCCTTGTACATTTCCTCTCTTTGGTAATGAATTTATTTATTCATCCAAAGAAAAAGGATCCCACCCCTTGACCAAAACCCTTAGATTGCAACCAAATTTAACTAGAAGACTTAAGACTCTAGGTGGGGTTCCCTTATAGATTAGGATTCTACCTCATTACATGGACTCTTTGAATTGGACTCTACTAATAAAAGACAACTCTTAATCAAAACAAACTCCCAAAAGACAAGAACCTCGTGGATAAGGAATCTTAGCATATCCACACCTAACTAACTTATAGTGGACTTGGACTCTTCATAACTCAAAATTTACTAACCCAAAATATAAAATTAGATCGATAACCCTTGGAACAAGGGTATTCAATCTAGACCCATATTGGGCCCTAAAAGGCTGGAAATGACCAAAATACCCTTGAGGGGATCGAACAGATTTGGCTTCTTTGGTCTGAGTTTTGAGCCCAATTATGGGGGGTCAGTCATATTCACATCAGTTCTCCCCTTCTTGAAAGCATTCATCTCCTGATGAATGTGCTTGTCATATGACTCAGACCAATCCTCTAGAGGGCTTCCATATGAACTCGTCCTCGCAGCTTGTGGGGGGGGGGGAGAAGCAGTAGGTACTTGGCTGCCAATATGGCTCCTAGACAAAACTCAAAAAGAATGATAGGTTGGTGGATGAGATCTTTGAGTCGAGAAGCCTACTTTTCAATGAACCCAGAAGGCATGATGAAGACATCGAACCCAAGGTAGTGTGCTGCTGATGTGACTCCTTCAAGGTACCTTTAAGGCTAAGGGTGGGCTCAATATAGTACAAAATAGAGGCTGGTGCTAATCTGAAATATGTGGGCAGCAACTTTGGGACTTCAATTCCATGGGCACGGTGATCTTCAAGTAGAGAATTCACTTTCTGACGCATGTCTTATACTATTGTGTTGCCTTGACCATGTCCCTGTACTTCTTGGAGGCACTCTCTGTAACTATTAAGGCTTGTCTTGAAGGGCTAGGATCTCCACCTAGTCTTCCACAATTGGGACCTTGTGGTCTCTTTGGGACTCCTCTGTAAATTACCTTAGAAAGCATGGGCAGCATCTTTGTACTTATTACTAGCTCATCATCGTCTTGTTGGTTGTCTAGATGTCCTTTGTCAAAGAGTTCTTCTAGGGTTGCTTCTAAAGGCGGACACCATATACTTCTTTTGGAGGAGTTGGCTGGGTGGCTTTGGGAGACTGTATCTCCCCTTCTTTGTGGGCACTCACTAGCTTGTAATCCTTGCTATAGTAGCTAGGGTTGCTGTAGTTGGTGTAGCTTGTTACCTTTTGGTTTGTCCTAGGAGGGTAGGGAAGAGTTGTGGAGAGAGTGGTGGATAGTGGATCCCTCCTATGGACAGTATTCTGACTGTTGTGTAACTTTTGATCATACTCATGAAAAGAATAAGACCCAATAACTTCCTCCAAAGGGGTTGGGAAGTGATGATGGGGCCTCTCAAATTCTTCAAACAATGGATTCCCATACATGATGTGGCTGATCCGATTATTCCCTGTTTCTTGCTTTTCTGTTCCAGTCCTCCTAATTTCTTCTATCAAATTTGGTGAACTTCTAGAAGTGATGGAGTTGTTGGTGTTGCCTAGCTTGATGCCCTAGTGAGAAAAATAAATAGCTCAAGGGTTATGACATCTCTTTCCAAGTAGTGGGTTCATTACCTTCATAAATCATTCGTCTCCTTTTGTAGTTCCAGCATTCATGGGTGTATCCCACCAGTTGCCTATATGCAAGCCCCATACTGCCATTCTCAGAATCATAATGTCGATCAAAATACTTGTCAAGCTCATGTAACCACTAATAAAATTTCAGAAGATCATGGACACCATCATAAGTTTCTAACTCGCACATCTCTAGAGGCCTCTATTGTTGAGTATTCCTCTACAAATACGATGATGAGATTGGAGAAGTAGTCTCTAGTTGGTTCCTACATGGTTTTTTTTAATACTGACTCATCAAAGAGTTGTGGGTTCGCTAAAATTGCAGCTCTGATACCAATTGATGTAAAGCAAGATCCAAGGCTAAGACTTGGAGGGGGGGAGTTGTGGCATTTGGGAATACTGCTACACAAGTGTGGCAACAAGGACAAGGGGTAGGGGAAGTTAAAGCTGGTTTTAATGGTGTCTGATAGGCCCCACATATCTCGTGTGTATCTCGCAAGCACAAGAAGAAAGCTGGATTTGGCGAACAGCAGCTAGGGAAGGCAATTAGATATGGTGCTGAGAAGGAGGTTGCTGAATAGAGAAAGCAATCAAATCTAGTCCTGAGAAGGAGGTTGCTGAATAGAGAATGATTTGCAACATATTGCAAAATATTTACTACTGAATAAGAGGAATTTGGGGACAAGCAGAATATTGTGAATGATTTGCAGAATATTTACTACTGAATAAAAGGGATTTGGGGACAGGCAGAATATTGTGAATGATTTGTAGAATATTGCAGAATATTTACTACTGAATAAGAGAGATTTGGGGACAGGCAGAATATTGTAGAATATTTACTACTGAATGAGAGAGATTTGGGGAAATTAGGGTTGATTAGGAGTTATAAATGGGGGTAAGATGTGAGTAGTAGAAAAGGATTATTTATGTGAGTGTTTGGGCAGCCGTAGGCTGAGGGGCAGCAATGTGTTGTGGGGGTGACTGGCACCATTGTAACCAGTTTATCATTGTTCTTCGTTATTCTATCAATTAAATAATATCGGTTTTGCCATTCGATTCATGGGTTCTTATCAAATTGGTATCAGAGCATTGACGATCTGCAGGAATAGATGGACATTGGATTGTCCATGTTTTCTGGCGAAGGCAATGTGCAAGAATGGCTTTTTGAAGTGTTGTTATTCTGTTGGGAACTCCAAATTGAAGAGGAGAGAAGGTTAAGTGTTCTCCAACATTTGGAAGGAGATGTGTTCGATTGGGTGTATGATCGATCTTGGTCGGAATTTACTTGGCTGAATTTCCAATAAGCCATTAAAATAGATTTTGGTTATAGCAGAGAATCAAAACGAATTTTGAGTTCCCACAATCTTGAAATAACGATCAGCGTTAATGAAGACAACCATGCTATGCAATCACAGGGAAGAGGAAGCGGATCGACGAAGGAGAAAATTGCGGATGAAGCAGTGATTAATTTCATACCTGTTCAGGCTTGCGCCGATAATCAAAACAATGGCATGGAAGTTTATTTGAGTTTTCCACTAAAGAGAGAGAAGAGAAGAAACATAGGAGGGGGATACAAAGGCTTTTTCGGATAGAAAGTAAGGTGGATTGGGAAGCAAGAACTCGGGCGAAACCACCATGGATGATAGTGGTAGCGATGGAAGGGGACTCATCAGCACCGTCGGAGATGAAACAACTTGAATTCTGGCAAAATTCTGGTGCGACGTGGGTGCAATTGCCGAATAAATTCTTTCATGATTTTCACCTAGAGGACAAGGTGAGACTATTGGAGAGGAGTATTGATAGGCCCCTCATATCTCATGTGTATCTCGCAAGCACAAGAAGAAAGCTGGATTTGGCGAACAGCTAGGGAAGGCAATCAGATATGGTCTTCAGAAAGAGGTTGCTGAATAGAGAAAGCAATCAAATCTAGTCCTGAGAAGGAGGTTGCTGAATTAGGGATAATTTATGTGAGTGTTTGGGCAGCCATAGGCTGAAGGGCAGCAATGTGCTGTGGGGGTGGCTGGCACCATTGTAACCAGTTTATCATTGTTCTTCATTATTCTATCAATTAAATAATATCAGTTTTGCATTCAATTCGTGGGTTCTTATCAATGTTAGTCACCCCCAGCACCCCACGGTGCCCCCCAGCACCCCACGGTGCCCCTCAGCATACGGTTGCCCACATATAACTCATATCACATTCGATGCCTTTCTTCTCCCTCTTCCTTCTATTTACAATCCCCTCCCATACCCTTAACCCTCTCTCCCTCCTCCATGTGGCTACCCTCCAGGGTCCTATCATTCCCACACACTTAAATTTTACCTTGTCCTCAAGGTGAAGGAAAAATTGAAGCTTGGTCTTCACATGTTTGTAACACAACCATGTTAGTTTAGTGTCGACCAAAACAAACTACCTAGTTTGTCCTACTGCGATAGCAACCCACTGAGTGAAACTTTACATCCACTGTACACCCAGATCTTTGTTGGTTGGTAGAAACTACAAGTCACAAGCTTCGCACCTTCTTGATCAGCCCAAAATACTTTAGTAGATCAGCCCACTAACAACCCTCTCCACTATGTTGTGTGTCAATGCATGATCCTTTATACAAACTATCTCAAGACCATCGCAATCCAATCCACTAAGATTCAAGATTTTTTTTTTTTTTTTTTGAATTTGTTCTCTAGGTTAGCCAAGTTTTTCCGCTTTTCCATCTCAGGATCGTTTTCCGTGCAGCATTTATTCTCAATTCATCCCCATTCTCAATCGCATCAATAATCGTACTTGGGAGAACTTGCAAATTTTCTACCTTCTTGCATTGAGTGTTGTCTTTGTTATGAGCGTCGTAGACATCCTCCCTGCTAATAACAACAAGGGGCTCTTTAGAAGTCATAACATTGTTGCTACTCGAGCCTTCACTATCAGCAGCTTAAAGCTCAATCTCGATCCGTCGACAATGAGGACCACAAAGAACAAAAAAGGATCTTATGGCTTCTTGGCGACCGGAACCTTCGGAGAAATCATCGCAAAACCTCCATTCGATGACTCTTTCAATGATGAAAAACCACCCTGCCGCCCTTAGAAGTGGTGTGAGCTCCTCTGTCACTTGCTGCCGGCCCTTTCGGTTCCTACTCCACACGATGGGGAAGGTAGAAGAAGGCTGAACAGGATATTTCCTAAAATACCCCCGTTTTTCCTATTTAGCAATTGGGCCATTTGGTTTCTGGACCATTGTTTGTTTGGGTCCTAAAGCATCTTCTGGGTTGGGCCTAGGCTCACCCTTTAACACCCAATTATGGTTCCCAAAGGAGTGGGATTTAGTTGGCCCCCTTGAGGCCCATTTCTTTATTATTAAACCTTGGCCAAATCCCACACCCGACCCAGGAGTATAATAAACTGAATCCACATTTGAGCCGGTGGGTCATTCAAGGTCCATTGTTGGACCATTTCTTCTCCAACAAGACACACAACAACCACCCTAATGCTCTCATCTTGCACCACCGATTGCAAGGCACTCTTTTCTTGGTCGAGGGCAAAAGGGACGCCGGAGATCAAGATTTTTCTGCTCCCACGATGTCGACGAGTCCTCTTCCCAATTTATCCTCATCACTCAAGGTGGTTTTTCTAGAGCTCATGCCGCCCACCTCTTTCCTCTGTTTCGATGAAGCTTCCTCACTTGAAGACAAACAGAACCTTGGTCTTCAACTACATCAAATTCAATTCCCCAATCACACAACATCAATGGCGTCTGAAAATCCTCGAGTCTGCCCAATAACTGAAGGGCATCCTCCTTGATCCTTTTGATCTTCCCTTCTTCCTCGATAACACGCTGCTCCTCGCTTCGTCTCCTCTCTAATTCTGCAGCTCCAACATCGCCCTTTCCCTTTCCGTCTCGGCTTTGAGAGGTTGAAAACGATGACTCCCCAATTTAATGGTTTGGTTGGACCGCTTCTTTGGTAAGTGCTTGAATCGAACTAGCCTTAGGTTTGGGTCTTGGTCCGTCTGAGTAATTTGGGCCCAAAGTAATAATGAGAAAAAGTGGGTTTGGGGTAACAAAATGGGCCAGACCCATGATAGATTTTTAAATGGATGGGGTCAAATACTTAAACCCTTGGGTTAAAAGAGATTGGCCAGGTATGGGGTAAAAGAAATAGGCCGGGCTTATGGTTAATAGAGTGAACCAGGCCTATAGTGTCGCTTTTAAATCGGTGAACCCTGACCACTTAAGAGCCTGTTTGGTTACATGAGTCTGGAGATTTCAAATATGTAGAGATGTTAAATTTATAGATTTTAAATCTGTGGAGTCATAATTTATAAAATTAACTGTTTGGTTAACCGAATACGTGGAATGAAATCTGTGGATTCATCAGTGAATTTTGTGAATGCGCAAATGTTTAGCATTTTTATAGTAGGGATGAAATCTCTAGATTTCACCCCATACCCATAAATCTACAGATTCACGTTTTTCGTGTAAAAAGATGAATCTCTAGATTTCATGAATCTAGAGATTTTCGCAACCGAACGGGTACAAATCACGCATTCATGAATCCAAAGATTTCAAATCTCTGGGATTCATGTAACCAAACAGCCCTAAAACTATGGGCTAAGAAAAACGGATTGGAGATTGGGTTAATGAAATCGAAAGAGCTTGGGGCTAACGGAATGGGCTGGGCCCAAGGTAATTCTTTTGAATAGGTTGGGCCTAAGCACTTAAAGTCATGGGTTAAGAAAAATGGGTTGACGTTGGTGTAATGGAACAGATTGGGCTTTGGGTCAAGAAAATGGGATGGGCCCTAGGAGGTTTCTTAGGAAATCTAGCAGCCCAATCTTTGAATTTGTCTTGCTTGGGCCCTAAGTTTGGGACTTGTGCGTACTGAGTTGGGCCCAAATAATAGAACCGTTGGCCCTTAGGGTGTGGACCAAACCCACAAACCAGTTTAGGGTGAACCAAATGAACTCTAAAAACCCTCATGCATTGTCTTCTCCATTTTCTGCAAACAGAAGCCTTAACTGCCGCCTACTGGTTTCCACCAGGTGCCTCTGACCATCTTCCACTCCTCTCTTCTCACCATCGCTTTTCATTCCACTGCTAGGAACAATAGCCTCAACCATCAAGCTTCTCTTTGGCATTCTTCTCGAGGTTCATATGAGAAACAGCCTCTGCAACTAATCGTCCACAACCAGCAGCCACTCCTTGCGCACTTCCCTACGCTTGACTGAAGTGGTGCTGAAGTGGTGCTGCAATTCCTCCTCTCCAAAAACTGATGCAGACTCGATATGAGGAATCTTTGCATTCTTCCCGTTACCGAAATCGATAACCAGCGCCTTCTTGAAGTTCATCCAGGTAAACTCCGGCCAAGACCTTTCGTATACCCAATCCAACGCCGAGTCCTTGCAAATGTTCAACAGCCACTGCGAGCCAATGTTCTTGCTCAATCTGATGTTGCCAACAGAAGAGCTCGACTTCAGTCAACCATTCCTGCGCTCATTTTTCGCGACAAAATAGTGACAATGCCATCTCACCTCCCTAAGATCGACATTGCTCTGACACTAGTTGATAAGAACCCTCAAATCCTCCAAGAAATTCAATGACAAAACAGAAGAATTAACAAGATAAAGCTGGTTTTAAGGGTGCCAATCACCCCCAACACCTCACGGTGCCCTTAAGTCTACAGCTGCCCACACATAACTCATATCACATTCGATGCCTTTCCTCTCCCTTTCCCCTCTATTTATAATCCCTTCCCATACCCTTAACCCTCTCTCCCTCCTCCACGTGGCTACCCTCTAGGGTCCTATCACAATAAGGACAAGGGGTAGGGGAAGTTGGCAGAACAGGGGAGGAGCAGGGGTTGGGTGCATGGGGCCTTGGGGAGATGGGGAAGGGTGGGAGCTTGTAACCTACTTGTTTGAACGGCTTCTGTGGTTGATGGGTGACTGCAAGAGTTGGTTGAAAGTTGCAGAGAATCGCTTGAAGATATTTTTTTTTTTTTTTTTTTTTTTTTTGTTGGGGGTGGGGTGGGGGGAAGGTCAACTGTATTCATATCAGATACACCTCCAAATATGTCAAAAACTTCGTGTGTTATTTTTTATATTATCGTTGTTCAAGATTTTGGTTGAAACAGATAAATTCTTGAAATATTTCAGTTTTGACACAAGTAAAACTGAAATGTATGTCATCTCTTTTTTTTTTTTTTTTTTGGGTAAAAGAAATGTATGTCATCTCACTATGTAAAGTTTTGATCCAAAATTTGCTCTGATTGTGGTTTTGATATCCTTTCACTTGAAATATTAGATAATTTAAGCAATACAGCACTATTTCAATGACAATGAAATTTTAAACCATTTTGTACATTAGTTGGTTTATGAACGTAAAAGGAGAGGAACTAAATAATAATATAATGTAATTTTTGGGTAAATATATAATAAAATACTATAATCATATATACAACCCTAGGATTTTTTTTCTTGGGCTAATTACACATATTTCTTCGTGGAACAGGGGTACCTGGATTACATGGTTTCCCAGATTTGAACATAATTTGTCAAAGATTCCAAATAGGAATTCTAAGTAATACTGACATAAAGTTACTGGAAAGGTTTATTAGTGGTCTCAACAATTTTATTTATTCAAGGCATATTTTAGTTGTTTTGATAGAAACCTGCATGTTCAAGTAGTCAATTGCATATAGATTAGACTATAGTAGAGAAAGTATAAAAAATGGTAGTGTACCCTAGCGACCAAGGTCTGAAACCATAATTTTACAGTTTAAATGTTACAGAATGTTTTGAGAAGCTTCTGAAAAGTTCCGCAGGCAAATGAAGTAATTTTACAAGCAGGATGGCCAAAGGAACATGCAGCCGAAATGTACTACGTTTCAACAAAACTCTTGCTGGAATTGAAATGTTAGGAAAATCTTGAAGTGCACCTCATTTCAATGGTCAAGTTGATGGAAAGCAGCATAGTATATAAAACCAGCACGTACCTATCTCCCCATGCATTTACCAGACCGATATTAACTCCAGCATCACAACGACAAACTTTCTACCTAATTTGTGCTGCCCCTTCCATATAATAAGTGGACTTCTTTGACAGATAACAGTTTTTTTCGACCAAGAACTCAACTGCAACTCATAAAATCAGACATACTTCAGTATGCTTTATCTGCCCTTAAGCTCCACTAAGTGACCAAATAAATGGGTATAATGCAAAAGTGGCTCAAATTTGGAAATCATAAGATGAACCTAAGGCACCGTTTGTTTGCAAAGGCAGGGTGGGAAAAAAGGGAGAGGGAAAAATAAACATGTGGGCCCCATATGTAATAGGGTGGGGGAACAAGAAAGGAAAAGTAAGGATTTTGTAGAAAATTTTCAATAGTGAGTCCCAATTTGTTGTTTTTCACACTTTTTCACAAAATCCCACATATTTTGTGGGGTTTTAAAAAGGGATGGGGTGGGAAAGTTAGCATGTCACCTCAGCAAACAAGCTTTCTCCCACCCAAGTGAACCAAACAAGCCACACTATGGGATTTCATGGAAATTTTGTTTTTTCAAACTTTTTCCCACCCCACTTCAGATCCAGCAAACAAACGGTGCCTAAGTGAAAAGGCCAAAACTATACATACGTGCATCAACAAAATCCTAAAGAGGTTATCTATCAGTGTAATGAGAAATAAATTAAGCAAACATATTAAAAATGGGTTTCTGTTACTTGTTTGCTAAACTTTTGAGCATCTGAATAGAGTGATCAAAATCAATATTATGTAGTAAAACAAGTTAAAATTGAAGGAAGCTTCCCATGTCCTTGAAAAATGAATTTATTTTTGCTTAAGCAGTCAAAACAAAACATATGAATCAGAAACAGTACTGGCCCTACTGGGGGCGGATGGGCAAGAAAGATAAACAGAGGAGAAATAGCATTAAGTACAAGTATAACAATGCACAAAGAATCCCAAATAGGTCAACCAAACCAAAAATTCAAATTCAAATTCAAATCATTGAAAAAGTTTGATAGGAGTTTCAATATAACTTTAAACCTCCAAAAAGTTTCATGTAATTCAAGAGTGTTTGAAAGAACAAAGCAAATTCTTGGAATAAAAGCAATTGGTCAAATAAGAGCTACCCACCCAATTGTGGTACATGTCTTCTATAACATTGGAAATTTAGAACGTTAAAAGGCCCAAAACCAGTACTTAAAGGAACATTATACAAAATAAATGATGGTCACGAAAAAGAAAAGGTCAGCAGGAACAGCGGACAATATCTATTACATGACTGCTTTTCTGGAACCAAAATTTGTTAAAGAAAGTTAGAAAAAATTATGCAAAATGGCTAATAGCAATAAAAATTCTTGAAAGTCAATTTTATAATCAGATGGATGGTTGATTAGACATGAAGGAATCAGAGACATGATTGAACATGCAGTTAAGAGATTACACACACTAACATGTAACCCATTTCTTGATGATGTTCTGCCTGACTTGAGACATTCATGTGGCTCAAATCAAGCTGATTATTTTCATCATCATCATGATCAACAAGCCTTGTCCCAACTAAATGGAGTCAGCTACATGGATTCTTGCCTTCCAATCAACTCTATTCGAGGTCATTCTATATACAAGGCCTAAGCTATGCATATCCTTTCTCACCACTTCTCTTAAGGTTATCTTAAGTTTGCCCCTAGCTCTTCTAATTCCTTCAATCTGGATTATATCACTTCTCTATATAAGGGCATTTACAAGCCTCCATTGAACATGACCATGCCACATCAAACGACTTTCTCGTAGCTTATCACTTATCACTTATCACTTATCAGAGCTACTCCCAGACCAAATCTAATATAACAATTCCTTATCTTATCTTTCTTAGTTTTGCCACTCATCCATCTCAACATTCTCATTTCTGCTAAACTAAGTTTATCTATATGATTTTTTTTAACAGCCCAACACTCTGCACCATACATCATAATTGGTCAAACAACGATTGTATAGAATTTTCCTTCAAGCTTTAAAGTACTTCGATCACACAAGACCCCAGACACACCTCTCCACTTCATCCACCCTATTTTAATTCTTTCGAAAGCATCATTCTCTATAGCACTTTTCTTATTTATGATGAACCAAAGTACCTAAAACAATCGCTCAGAGGAATCTCCTTATCATCAAGTTTCAACACCTCATCATCTGTCTGATCATGACCGAACTTACAAACTAGATATTATGCCTTCGTTTTACTTACTTTAATGCCTTTTTTATTCCAAAACCTGCTCTCCACAATTCTAATGTGGTATTAATACCTCCTTGAGTCTCATCTATCGACACAATATCATCAACAAAAAGCATACACCAAAGAAGCTTGTCTTGAATGTCTTTGGTTGATCCATTATAAGTGCAAATAAATATGGGCTTAAAATTATCCTTGGTGTAGCCCAACTATAATTTGGAATTCATAACTTTGTTCCCCCCACCCCCCAAATTGTTCTTACACTTGTCAATGAACCATCATACATATCCTTAACTATGTCCATATATTTACTTGCAACACTTCTTTTCGCTAGCACTTGGCAAATTAACGTTCTAGGAACTCTATTATAAGCTTTATCTAAGTTAATAAATACCATATGGAGGTCTTTCCTACACTCTCTATACTTTTCCATAATCTCCTAATTAGGTAAATAGCCTCCTTTGTAAATCTTCCCAGCATAGACCTAAACTGGTTCTCTGTAATTGTGGTTAAGTGTTATAAACGGGTTTCAATTACCATCTCTCATGATTTTGTAGTATGGCTTATTAGTTTAATGCCTCTATAGTTAACTTTGAATATCTTCTTTATCTCAGAAAAATATTTTGCTTATCTACTTGGTAAATTTTACAAATAATTTTGGTATTTGACATTAACTTAGCATTAAAATGAGGGATGGGACTGGGGAAAAAGGCAAGCATAGCATGTTTAAGCATGGTTGGAGAACTCGCTGCCACCAATCTCGCCAGGCCAAA
Organism: Hakea prostrata; assembly: GCF_041222555.1. Classification (NCBI taxonomy): domain Eukaryota; kingdom Viridiplantae; phylum Streptophyta; class Magnoliopsida; order Proteales; family Proteaceae; genus Hakea; species Hakea prostrata. Next base: position 27,999,381 of record NC_142607.1, on the reverse strand, counting down.
AAACCAAGATCTCGACCGAGATGGCAAGCTCTTAGTCAAGATATGGGAATTTTGATGGGCTAACTCAAGGGCCCATCTCAAGGGGTTTTAAGGTCTAGGTTGGGCTCAAACTTGGTAGCTAGGCTAATTTAAGCCTTCTGAGCACATAGTGACCTTAGATTTATGAAAAAAACAACCTTAGGTATGAGCTCTAAGTTGACCCTAAGTTAGAAACCAACATACTGCAGGATTAGGTATAGCAGGGTTATACAACATGAAATATAGAACCATAAGACATAAATGAAAAGCAAATGTATCAAATACATCAAATAACTTATATATCTTTAGAATTCCATTTATATAAGTATCACAATCTCAACTCTAGAGAATAGAATAATAAAATTTGGGGTGTAAACGGATCAAATTCAGATATAGTAGTGGTAATACCACATCCATATCCTATTATATTTAGATGGATTCAGATAATATCCTATCGGTTTTTGAAAGAATTCAGTCAAATTCGAATAGATTAAATAGGTTTGAATATATATTGAAATACAAGTTTTCGATTACCTATTGACATCTTTACCATTTTATTTGTGTGAGGGTTAGGTTTGAAATTAAAAAATTTAGCAACTTTGGTATTTCTTTTAGTAGAAAATCTGGAAAAATATTCACATATCTCAAGTAAAAAATTTATAAAAATAAGAAAGAAAATCCAAATAAGTAACTTAATCGGGTAATTATATCAGATGGATAATAATCGGCCGGAAAGGGGTATTAGCATATGTGCATCCTATTAGTAATCTAATGATTCAGATACCCTTAAATGGATACAAATGCGAATTTGGAAACGGAGTTCGGTTATTCATTTACACCCCCTAAATAAAATTATACAGCCATTAGAAGTTCTATATAAGTCATAACTCATAAGTTCATAAGACAAACATGACATGAGATACAAATTCAATCAACCACCACTTGCCTTCTCAAAAAAACAAGATCTCGAGCGAGATCTCACCAAGATCTCAAACCATATATTTAAGAGCCAAGCAGTCAAGATCTAATGCAGGAGTAGCACCAAATTGTTCTTTCTGAAATTAACCTAGGGTTGATAGATACGAGGGTTGGGCCTTTGTTCAACATGTTTATGTGATGATGGACCTACTCTACAGGCCCATACATTTAATGTTTAGGTCAAGTGCAAAAAAAGGTTTTAGTTTAATTGGTCTAATTATCTTAAATCTGTGCAACTTAAGTTATAAGGGCAAAATAGTCTTTTTAATGTTTTATTTTAGTTTAAGTAATGTTCGAGTCAATCTAAGATATAATAACGGGTCCTTTTAAGTTTATATGAGTCCTATTTGCATTTGGATTAATATGTTGAGTACAACTAGGAGAGTAACATTTTAAGTCCTAATGTCAGTAGGACTTCTTATGTAAGGCTATAAATGAAGCCCTGGGCCAGTAGCAGATTATAGAATTCAGAATACAGTTATTGAGAGTTTGTTGCAGCAAGATCAAGGTGAAAGCTTCCAGGATTTCAGGTTGAAGGAATTCTCCTTCAGCAGAGATGCTAATCTGCCTCCACCCCTCCATCTCCCTCCCAACCCTTCCGGACTTCGTAAGTAACTGTCCAGGTTGTTCCGTCCACCTTTTCCCCATCCCCACTGCTGTTTCTTCATTGCCTACCCCTTTTGGCCCTCTCTCTTCTTCTCCAAAAACCCCAAACTTCATATCTCTCAAACTCTCCCTCAAATTCCCCTTCTAGGTCCACAACCCCCTCCCCCCAATTAACAATCAATCCCAGTCCCTGCCCTAGTTACCTTCTAAAATCCTGCAACCTAAGAACTTATATCTGAAACTGAAAACCTAAGGTACAGATTTTTGTTTCCTAATACCCTAGGCCTATATCCCCAATTCAGACCCTGTATACCCACACGAGAATCCCAAAAGCCCTAAACAGCCTTGAATCCTATAACTGCAGAGTTTTTAAACCCTAAGTAGACTGCTGATTGCTGATTGCTGAGAAATCCTGGTTCATTGGTCCTCATCCGGGTGAGGCAACATCAAAATGGCAAGAACTTATTTATCTATTTATTTATTTTTCTTCTTTTGGGTTTTTGTTTTTTGTTTTCCCTTTTTTTTTTTTTTTTTTTTTTTTTTTTTTTTGGGGTGGGGGGGGGAGGTGGTAACCTTGACTAGTAAAAAAACCGAAGCATGATATCTAGTTAAGGCCAAAAATTTGAGTGCACTAGAAACACTTGGAACAGTTTACTAGATGGAATAAATAATAAAGGAAGGTGACAGAATTTTTTTTCTATCTTTTAGGGTAAAAGGTAATACACATTCTTAACTGGAACCAAATCTTTACCCATACACTATAGTAGATCTGGTAAAAGAACAAACAGCCTCTCACTTCATATTTATATTTCAGCATCATCAAACATTCATGAAAATGGCATGATCAGTGATAATGAAATATAGGTCTCCGTAAGGGAAAACAGAATCTCAATAGCTTTGACAGACAACATTATAAGGGGATAAATGCTTCTCTTTACCCCTTACACACCTATAGGTCCAGATAGTAGTTTCTACTTATTTAAGAGACACATAACAGAAAGAGCAAGATAAAACTAAAAGTGGAAAGCAATCCCCAGACAACTCATGTTAACCAATTATTATTAATTGAGATTAATACTTTCATCTCAGCATTGTGCCAATTTAGAACACATGCAACTATAGCCTGCAAATCCATCACTAAAGGCAAGTATAGGAAGGAAAGCAGAACCAACTAGCACATCCTAGTTCATTTAAAATATCCCACTATTAATTATGATAAATCATTTTTCTTCTCCTCCCCACACCCAAACAAAAAGAAAAAGAAAAGTGCAATGAGGAATTTCCTCCTTTTATCAGTAAGGAATGACATAGATTTACCTTTTAAATGCATGTAAAATGTCTGTCATTAGAGGACGATTCCGGAAGTCATACTCAAAACAACCACTGATCACATTCACAACCGCAGTAGGTAAGCCGCTTGGAATCTGCGGCTTCTCTTGCTTGGATACAACTAGGTTATAAATTTCCTCCACTGACCTCCCACACCAGGGTTGAGTTCCGGTCAACATCTCAACGATGCTGCATCCAAACCCCCAAGAATCAGTCTCAATAGATAGTGGACCTCTTATGTCTGGTTTCCATTGTTCTGGAGCCATGTAATTAGGGGTTCCAAGTCTCAGACTCATATCTGAACTTGGCAAAGGTATCCCAAGCAACAGATATGGAATCCCAAAATCACCAAGTATGGCTTTGTCGTTCTCATCAAGTAGGAAGTTAAACGGCTTAAGATTTAAGATCAGTGCCCCTTTGGAATGCAATTCCAGAATTCCCTGAGCCAAGTCAACCCCATACCTGTGACCATCAGCATAAAAAATAAAAAAAGTTAAGCAACTCCATTTTGCAATTATAAGTTAGGAATTGACAAACACTCACAACTAGAAAACCCGCATCACCTCAAAACATCAGGCAATGGCAGCTTGTTCCCTTTAAGACGAGACATCTTGTCTCCAACCGATCCCTCATAAAACTTCATAGCAATTGAAATCTTTCCAAACGAAGAAAACAAAGTCAATTGGCAAAGGCCCTTATCCACAAGATAGACAAAAGGCCTGATACAGTTCTACTAGCAAGCTACAAGACAATCGACTAAAGTAGATGCAAAGACTTACTTTCCCATTTATCACAGAAATACCATGTAGCCAACAAACACCTTGTATTCCTTGGCTTCTAGCAAATAAGTCTTCAAATTTATCCAAGAAGGTGCGCATATGATCCTCACTGATCGGATGTAACATCTTGACAGCCACTTCATGATATCGTTCATACCCATTAGTCAACTGATGGTGAGTTGCCAACCAAACATCACCAAATGGCCCCCTTCCAATTCTGTGTTTAAGTTTCAAAGCAGCCGGATCGATCCATGGGCTAATCTGATTTGGAGTTGCTACAACAGTTCTGAGATGTTCAGGATCACCCTCAAATAGCTCAAACTCAAAAGAAGCTGCAGATGTATTGGCTCCAAGTTCTCCAGCCATTTTCGCTACAGAGATAACACTAAAAATATAATTTTTATACAAATAAGCAACCAAAACAATTTCTATGAAAACAACCATGTATGAAAATTCTCTAACCAGATAAACTCAATTATGAATAAAACCTAAAGAGCTATAGAGAAGTAAGTTATAAACTCTCACCGATGAAGAAAGAGATGACAACTCACTGGCTAAAAGCAGAATCCAGGTTCAACAGTCTCGGAGATGTGTCGACAAATTATACTTTTTTGCAGGAGGAAATTTAAAAACTATTTTGTGGGTTCTTGAGAATCGTAGTTTCGTAGATACCTGCAAGAACAAAAGATTCAGTTCCAATATAAAACAAAACCCTAAATTCGATTCGAACCAGAAGAATCCTCACTTGGTGGAAGTGGATTCTCGGGAGATGGGAAAGAAAAGAGAATTTCCTGAAATATTTAAAAACCCACGTTTAATTACTAACTAATTATCTATTATTTAGTTTAAATTAGAAAAAATTATCCCTAATTAATTTGATTAAGACGTAGCGAAGTACTTTGGAAGAAGGCAGTGTGATTGCGTAATCCAGTTGAATAGTTAGCTTCTGTTTGGATTGACAAACACGTCACTGTTTGAATACTTGGTTTTTAGGAACAGTTAGTGGAAAAAGTGCTACGTGTTTAGATACGAACAAACGCTTTCCTTACTGCACTGAGACACGCCCCTGGAGTCTCTATAATGAGAGAGACATCTTGCCGAATAGTGAGGAGTGAAATGTGCTTGACGCCGCGCTTGGCGTGGCCTTCTCTGGCCCATGTGGGCGGGCCAGGATACCAGGGCCAAATTAAGATTTAATATTGAGAGGGCTAAATAATGATATTTCATACCGAAGACAATGAATTTTTTATCTATTGTTTTTATTATTACAAATTTTAGTCAAATACTTATATTTCACATATAAAAAGTGAATTGGATGGTAGAAATTTTAAGTCCATGCTAAGACAGAGGGTTAGATGAGTTATAGAAAGTGGGCCTACTTGTGATCTATTTTATTAATACTTAGAGGTAGACTCCTCTTAAATATATGATAAAAGGGTGTGAAGGGAGTACAATGTTCTATCAAGCAAAGTAGACCAATAAAGTATGGGACTAAGAAATTTACATTGAATTCTCTACCAAAAAGAGATGTAGGCAAAGCCATGGATACCAAAAGTGTGAAAATGGAGAAAACCCATAAAGCACAAGGCGACATTTATGTAGTTCACTCTAAACTTAGAGCTCTATGAGCTTTTTGTTTCAGTCATGTGTATTACATATGTAGGATTATTCAACTGGGGGATCTTAGTCTTTGGATAGAGATTTTGGTTGAGATTTCGACCAGGTGTTTTTCAATGGTCGAGATTGAAAATTTCGATCGAGATCTCGATCCAACGACCAAGATATTGGATGAACCTGTCCTGTGTATTAAATGCACAGGACTGAAGCTCGATGCGCTCTATGATGATTTCACTATAAATATGAAGTGAAACCCCCCCCCCCCCCACTAGAAGAGATGCATTTATAGTAGACCGGGTGAAAACCCTAAATTTGAGAAGAAATACCTGTAAGCAACTTACTATTGTAGATGGAATATAAGAGCAACACAAGAATGGGTGAATACTTTGATCAGTAAACTAGAAACTAAGAATTTAGCACCGTAATGTCAAGAAGAGATTATCGAAACTCTACAAACAAATCAAAGAAACTCATTTTATAGCCAATCCAACTTCCCAGATGCACTTATATGAATGACTTCATTTATTTAGTTTTTGATGACTCCCAAGAAAATTACAAGGTAAAGAGATCAAATCTTGCTATGAAGAAAATGTAAATAGTCCTCATCCCCAAGGAACATAACTGGAAACTTGGGGTTAAGCATATACTAGGAAATAGATAAGAAAATGGATGCTAGATATGCTGGTCAAGGAGTAGGCAAAAGTGTTCCCATCGATCAAAATCAGAAATGACATGCTTGACTTGGAAGTCCCAAAATATTTGTTGCTTGGAATCCATGATGTAATGCGATCTCTAGAATCTCCAGTGGTTGAGTATATGGCACTATTCTTGAGTGGACAAATTGGCAGTTTCCTACAATCACCTAAGTATTGTTAAGGATATTTAGTAAGAGAGTTTGAAGAATTTGAAACTACCCCATGATGAAATAGGGTTGTGCTTGAAAAATGTTTAAAACTTAGACTCATGTAATAGTATTTTAAATATAATTATATTTTTATAGAATAATTAATGTTGTTCTTTTATATTATACCTTAATTATTAAAAGGACCACCTTATTCATTTTAAGTTAACTATTGCCCCATTCACTTCTAATGGTGTTAAATGTGCTTCAATAGGATGTTTAAATGTATATTTTACCATTGTAAAATAAAAAAAAAAAAAAAAATAGCCAACGTAAAATTGTCCTAGTGATTCAAACTAACCCGTCTTAGTGAAGAGGTCATGGACTCGATTCTCGCTGAGGCATATTAATATCCCATCTCCTGGCTTAATAAACCCCCTTTGAACAAAATAAAAAATAAAAAAAGAGTACAACAAAATAAAAAAGAGAAAGCGAAAGAGTTGAACCAATGACTGCGAAGGGGAAGATCTGTTTCATATAAATCAAAATTCGTCTTTTTGACTGAACCAGTGTTGTTTCCACTGCTTATTACATCAATTATTGCTTGGTAGAGTAAATATAGTTGGCACCTGATAATTGTATATGCTTGTACGGTTGAGAGAAGTATGTTCACTAAAGATTTGAATACTAGCCTTCGATAACTGATGTTGGTTTTGCTTCATAGTCTATGAAGTTCCAGCTGTGTACAAGAGGTTCAAGATCCAAGTTTTACTGCTCCAAGCACCAATACAAAGTGTACGTCCCTTGCAAACCCCTATTAGAAAGCTTCAACTTCTGAAAATAAAACCGCTTGCAACAACTTTGCTTACCAGCGTAGTGCAAGGTTTTGCTGCTCTAAGCACCAATACAGAGTGTACGTCCCTTGCGAACCCCGAACAAGCGTCAACTTTCTGAAAATAAAACCGCTTGCAACAACTTTGCTTACCTGCGTAGTGCAAGAAATCTTGTCTATGCGTTTTAGAAGAGGATTTTATGAGGTGGATCAGCCAAAGGATTTGATTCTCTACTGCTATTATGGGTTAGTTATCGGCTCTTAAGCATTTAATAATTTATAGTAGTAGAATGTTGGAAATTTTTTAATATGCCTAAGGACAATTGTGAAAATTCAAATATTAGGCCATTAGAATTGTTTTTGAAATTAAAAAGGAACCGCAAGTGCACGGTATCGTGTAGCTAATGGGTCGATCTCAATGAGATATGCCACTTAGAATTCAACTTCTTCATAGTAATGCGAGAGTGGAATGATTAAATTTTTGTTAACTAATTAATTAAATTAAACGATCATAATCTATACATCTAATGCAATCGAATTGAAACAAAAAAATAAATTAAACGCAATCAATGCATAAATAAAAGACAGGAGAAAAAAATGCGACCAATAAAAATAAAAGGAAAATGGAAGTGATCCAAGTGTTAGCTCTGGATCGAGGGAAGGGAAGTATAATAATAATAACTTTGACTGTGGACCCTTTGCAGTAGGTTACAGTCCACCGATCGGGGGAATGGATATTAAAGAAAAAAAATGCGGAAAGTAAATGACAAAAATTAAATAACAAAGCAATAAACAAAGTAATAAAAGGAAAATGAAGCCTTAATCAAAGAGAGGCACGACTGTAGGCATCTCTGATCAAGGATCCAAGGGAAGGGAAAACAATAAATAAATACGGAAAGTAAATAACAAAAAGTAAATTGCAGAAAGTAAAATGAAAACCTTAACCAAAGAGAGGCACGACTGTAGGCATTTCTGATTAAGGATTCAGGGGATGTGAGAAAAATAAATAAATATTGAAAGTAAATCCTAAATTAAGAATATGGAGGGGTAGATAGAAGCGGGAATGTAGGGAGGAGAAAAGATTAATAAAGAAGCTTACTTACTTGCGAATTGAACAAACGATTTGAATCTCAACCAACCCTAACAACCAGATCTAAATCTAGAATGATCTAAATCTACAATTGCTAGACCCAGAGAAAAACGAATCTAAAAGCTTGAAACTTGAACTTGAATTGCATTACATAAAAAATTAAACCTAAACATTCAATCTAGAAAATTTAAATCTCACAAATGCAATCAAAGAAAACTAGAGAAAACCTAAATAAACTGAAGAGAGAAGAAAGAATGCTTCTACTAAGCTCTAGAACACCTTCCCCTTTTGATGGAGTATGCTCTCCTTTTATAGAGTTTACATGAGATATGAAGCACGGCTGACTTTGAATAAAACACCAAGGATGCAGGAGATGACTTGGGTTTCTATCTAAACGTGGCCGAGATTGGATAGGTTTTGACGTACTAATCGCACCAACTTAGAGAGATCAGATGCATAATTCCACCGTTGGATTTGAGGTTTAAGTAGTTGTGAAGCTCTTCTCCAAAAATCAGCACGATCGGACATCGGATGGCCGTTCGATGAAGGGTTTGATCAAAACTAGACCGAGGCATTCAAAAACAAGATTCTTCCTCTTTTTCTTTCTGAATATAATTCTTTTTCCTCTTTTTCTTTCTTTAATTAAATCCAAGATAAGAAATAAGATATTGAGGTATGCAATGACTCTTTTCCATTTGGATTCTCTCAATAATATCTCTGTAGATTTGATTTAAAATCTCAGCTGTATATCAAATTTGCCTTATTTATCTCTTCAATATTTCGGAGTTGGCCCATAATCACACATCTCTAGCCCATCATGCTCCATATCAGACCCATTTTAGCATTTGAGAATTTGAATGGACTTCTTGACATGTAAAATAGCATGATTCAAGCCCAAAACTCCAAATATTTGCTTAAATCTTGAAAAGTAAAAAAATATGCAAAAACAACATAAAACCCAAGGTAACTCCACTATAAGTGTATAAAATGCATACTCTATGCCCTAAGATTTCACACATAAATGTGCTCATTAGATTCTCCCACACTTAGACTAAGCTTGTCCTCAAACAAAAATTAAAGAAAAATACAAATGCAGGTAAGAAACTACTACAACAAAATAAATCCTAACTCACTTTCGTAGGAATCACAGTTACACTTAGCATGTGCAACAGGCTTTTAAACCACTAGGTTACCCCTAGAGAACGAGTTTTGTCTCGTGGATGTTTGTAGTGAATATCTGTCACATCCTCCCAGCCGGTACCCTAACTGGCATACCCAAGAGTGTGATCCACAGCCCCGAAGGTCAAGTATCGAGGAAATCATCCTCCCACATATTCAATAACATAATTCATCAACAGGAAATAATCAAGGTTTAATATTATAAACAATGCTCAAAACAAGAAATGAATAAACAATATAGTCAGAGTGCGGAAAATGATACCAGATATCTATAGATATCAAAAGAAGTAAATTGAGGCGGAGACTCACTCCACAAATACAGCGAAACGTAGTATAAGTCTAAAAGGAATAACAACTGAAATCAAAGGAAATAAGAAAGATATCTAAACTTAAGAGTCTTCTATCCTATAGATGACATCTTCAAAATAGTGGACTTCATCAATCCAACTGAGATGTTTCAACTCCACGTTGCCTTTAATCGTAGTACGGAACTTGATCAACTGAGGGATCATCAGAGTAATCTTGATTGTAGCCAACACCTAGCGTGTAGTACGCTTCATCGGCTTGCACTTCAGTGTACTGTTCTTCATAGTAGTCAGTACCTGTAGAATAGTCTAACAAAACAATGTACAAAAAGGAATGACTTTCGAAGAAACTCAGTAAGGTAGTTAATCCATAATAACATAAATAACATGTGGCAGAACATAGATGCAATGCAGTATGAAACAAATAATGTATGTATGCATCTAAACTCTATGTATGCTGGTCTCTATTGGCAGACATGCTTTAAGTCATAGCACCGTACTTCTTTGGGTAGGTCACACGTACGGCTCCTGTTGATAGTGGGTCCGGCATCCCTCTCGGACATTCCATGGCTGGGGGTTAAGTCATCTCTCTCTCACATCACCATTTGGTCTAAGTACTGGCGCATGTCAGGGTAAAGCCTAACCCAATGCAAGTCATCTACTCAGTTACATCAACTCAGGTCCAGATACTTCCATTCCTCCCCTCTCGGGATCCTTTCCGGTATCCTTTCCACTAGAGTCCTAATAGTCTTGGACTACGGACTCATCAACCCTATTGGTTATCCACATATGGTAAACGGGAAGCTCTCATGTCCCCTCACGGATATAACTCACCGGTCTCGAGCGCCCATGAGCCCAAGTCTAGCCATATGCAACCCTCCAATAAATGGCCCCCACAATATGATTCCCGTCCTCTCATGGATATAACTCACCGGTCTTAAGCGCCCGTGAATCACATTGCTACCACGGGTCGTTCGGTCTCAATACCCTTCCGATTCGGGTCTGATATAACGGGGACATCCTAGCCAAACACTGCTAGACAGTCCTAGGTATGACAATCAATAATTCGGGAAAGCGTCGATGGGCAACCCCGAAAACATCCCATACTATTTCCGATAATGTCCAAGGACAGATGTGTCAAAAGGACACCTCTTAATCCCAAATCATACCTAATCAAATACAATCTCAAATCAAACATGACATACACCATTAACAGTTCATCATATACAAGAGAGTATACAGTCATGATCTAATCGTTAAACAATATAGTAATAAGCAATTCACATAAGCTTAAATAATAAAAAAGAAAACATAAGCAAGTGCTACTGTTCTCACAGTAGTAAATCAGAAATATAAAGTATAACAACAGTAGGTAAACTCATAGTTTCATAAGGTAGAAACCAGCGAGTATGAGATCTATGTAATTAAAGAATAACTATCCTTACTTTCTAATTCGTAAAGGAACTTAGGGAATCAAGTAAGACCTTGACTAAACCTGAGAAGAAAGTCTTAAACAAGTGTATACAACATGTTAGGAAAGATACATAGAAGGAAAGATATCAAATCAATCAAAACAAACCAAGAATGAGGTTGCTATACTCATTGGTCGATTGATTGGTCTACTGCCCCAGTCGACCAATGAATCGACCAACAGAGACAGTGGCCCTCAAGAATCCGAATTTTTAGAAAAAGAAACCGAATTTGGTGGTTCAAAAGGGTACAAAATAAGGGGGAAACTACAATGGTAACATCCTAGTATATAGAGGACATCAAACCACCAACTAGATCAAGTTTCCAAGTCACTCAGGAACCAAAAAGTTAACCTAATTAGGTTAAATCATGGATCATGAAGAAAACATAGTATGATCAAGGATAAAGAATTAGAGGATGATAGGTTACAATTCTTGTAAGGAAAACACATTAATTGGCTATTAACAGGGTCAATAACATATATCCAAGAAATTAGGGTTTCACCCTTTTTGGCTCCCATGAAAAGGTTGAGATCACAGGATGAAAGGGAAGTAAATTGTTGGCCAATAATAACAAGAAAAACATAGAAGATCAAATTTAGATTAACATAAATATTACCTATGAGGTTTCCCTCACATGGGAGGTTACCAAAAGGTTTCCAAAAAGATCATACAAGGGTTAGGGTTACAAGAATTAATTCGACTAGGGTTTCAAGAGTTCAACTGGTTAGGGTTAAGATCATGACGATGATCATAGATCTTAAAGAATCGAATGAGATCATGAAATAGATGGTTGAAAGAATGCAGCATCATCTTCTTGATCTCAACCAAGAACAGATCAAAGAAAAGAAAATCAGAGATGGGAAGAAAAATAGAACATAAACATACCTTTGTTGCAGGAGGAAGGAGATCACTTGAGTTCTTGCGAGATATCAACCAAGGATGCAAGGGAATCGATTAGAATGGAGTTCTAACTCGTTCCAGAGGCTTAGGAGGCAGATGAGGCGGAGTATTCCCGAGATTAGACTTAAATAGAGTAGACACGACCTAATTTACAAAAACATAATCAATTGGTCGATTGATTGGTCGACTGGTCCAGTCGACCAATGAGTCAACCAATCAGAACAACAACTTTAAAATAGGGAATTGAAGGCTAAGATCAAGTCCAAATATCAAGGGGTTTTGCACACACCTAAAGTGACAGAATTAGTAGGTAGAAATGCATTCGAACCAATACAGAGAGCACTCCAAGTCTATCAACTAATCCGATCTTCAACAGGGTGCAGTTTCCATAAATGGAACACTGACATCAACACTCAAGGATTTCAATCCAGCCACCAAGTCTTCTACTAAAATGGCCCAAAGCTGACTTCTTGCCTTACTTCGGGTGGCTGGACCTACAAACAACAGGGTTTCCGGGTCAAGGTTAGGGCTGGGTTTCACAATATACATCCTAAATTCCAATTCAAGTCAAAATAAAACATTGCAAATTCCAACTCTAACAATTGGTAAGTACTCATATAGGATCAATAGCTATTACAATTTTTCTCACCATTGATTTAAGATACCCCACACTTGAACTTTATTACCCCATATTGATTCTTGAGACTTAGCATATATCTCAATCAAAGACTCACCTTATATCTTTCAAGTACACCTCTCCTTTAAGCAAAACCACTCATAAAGTAAGGGGACCAAGGACTAAGGTTTTGAAGTATTTTTTACCAAACAATTTTACCAAGGTATTGATGACACTTGAATTTATCTCTCTTTTCTTTTGAGTAGTGAACTCTACATTACTCCACTACGGTTGGCTTGAATGACATGGTGCAACAAACACCAAAAACCCAAGTTACTTTGTAGCTTTGCTTTGTATATGCCCACATAGACAGTGATGCGAGAGTTCTTTTCAATAATCTCATTCCTAAGAGTTTCGATCAAGTCACCTCGATTCCTGAGTCGGAGTGACCTGTCTAGTTCCAAGGAATTCAACTTTTACTTTCTACTCTTTTTCTCCCTCTCTCTCTCTCTCTCTCTCTCTCTCTCTCTCTCTTGTCATGCCATACACAAAATTGATCTCAACTTCTAGCCAAAGAAACAAGGATCCACAAAACTCATAGATGGTCCAACGCCTAAAGTTAAGGGCCTTTTATTTTTCTAAGGTATCTCAACATATATACAAGTTACCTTCCTCTCAACAGGGTTTTTATGTGTTCATGATGGGTACCAAAATCACTCTCATTTCACACATCATAGCAATTGAAAGAGTATGTATACTAACCAAAAGTCAAAGTTAAAATCTACAAAGAAGCTATACCCCCTGTAAAACCCAGCCCTAACCTTGACCCGAAAACCTTGTTATTTGTAGGTCCAGTGACCCGAAGTAAAGTAAGAAGTCAGCTTTGGGCCATCCCAGTGGAGGACTTAGTGTCTGGCTTTGAATCCATGAGAGTTGATGATGAGGTTCTATTTATGGAAACTGAATCTTGATGAAGATCGGATTAGTTGATGGACTTGGAGTGCTCTCTATCATGGTTTGAAGGCATTTCTACCTATTAGGTAAGTCACTTGATATGTGTGCAAAACCCCTTTAGGATTGGATTTGATCTAGGTCTTCAATTCCCTGTTTAGGAGTTGCTGAACTGATTGGTCGACTGATTGGTCGACTGGACCAGTCGACCAATCCACTCGACCAATGGGTTCTGTCTTTGGCAATAAGGTCTTGCTTGCTCTATTTAAGTCCAATCTCGAGTCTACTTCGTATTTTCTGCCTCCAAACTCTTTGGAACGAACCAAAGACCTCTGCAAGTCATCTCCCTTGCATCCTTGGTGTTTTTCTTGACGGATCTTCGTCAAAACTCTTCCTTTTGCATCAAAGGTATGTCTACACTCTCTTCTTCTCCTCCATCTCTGTTTTTCTTTCCTTTTTGAGTTGAGACAGTAGAGGAGATGCTGCATTCTCTGTTGCAAACATCTCTGGACTTGTCTCTCATGATCTTCCTAAGGATTAATGGCTAATGCAATGATCTTAACCATGATCATTGCAAGCTTTTGAAGGAACCATGATCAAATCATGATCTTGTCTTTGTTTATCTTTTGATTTGAATTCTGATCTCCTTAGATCTACTATATTAATCATGTTAGTAGTCAATTGCTGTGTTTTCTTTTCATGATCCATGATCTATCAATCTCTAGTTGTTTCTCTTCTACCATACCATGTTTGCTTCATGAATCATGATAGTTACATATATGGTAGGTTTTGTTTCCTTATTTAGATTTATGCTCTTAGGTCTATTTTCTTGAAGATCTAAGTATGCCTTTCATTATACCTTTATCTGAATCAATGATTCATTCTCCTATTGTTCTTGTCTTTGATTTCTATCTTGAATTCTTCAAGAACCATGATTGATCTAATTATGGTAACTTTTTGTTTCCTAATTTGTATCTTGATGACTTGATTTGATTAGTGTTTTGAGGTCCCCTATATGTTAGGATACTACTAATGTAGTTTACCCCTTGATTAGTACCCTTTTGAACCACCAAATTCGGATTTTATATCTTAAAACTCTGATTTTATAGGCTACTGTCTGCATTGGTCGACTGATTGGTCGACTGGGGCAGTAGACCAATCCAATCGACCAATGAGTACAGCAACTCCAGAATTGGTCTATTTTGGATGTTTTGGTATCTTTTCTGTTAGGGATCTTTCCTAATATGTTGTATACACTTGTTTAGGACATTCTTCTCAAGTTTGTCAAGATCTTACTTGATTTCTTAGGATTCCTTTGCAAGTTATAAAAGGTAAGGATGGTTACTTCTTTAACAACATAAATTGCATATCTTAGTTTCTATATTTGAATCTTGTTAATTTATTTCTTTAATTAGATTCTTATAATGTTATACTATCGTGGTACTTGTCTTGATATCAGTAGCATTACTTATTTATATTGAATTGACTCATGTATGATTTACTTACCAGTTATATACAAGTTGATTGTAATTATTGATTTCTTTCCATATATGAAGTTACCATATATGTGATGTTATGAATTGATGCTTGTGTATGCTTAAGTATGGTTCGGGAAGGAGAGGTGTCCTTTTGACACTTCTGTCCTTGGACTACTACGGGAATATTATGGGATGTTTCCGGAGATGCCCTCTGGACACCTTCCTAAACTGTTGGATGACATATTTAGGACTGTCTAGTAGTGTTTGGCTAGGATGTCCCGTTATGTCGACCCTAATCGGAGGGGTATTGAGACCGAACGACCCGTGGTAGCAATGGGGATTCATGGGCGCTCAAGACCGGTAACCAACCCGTGAGAGGACAGGAATCACATTGTGGGGGCCATTTATTGGTAGGGTTGCATATGGATAGACTTGGGCTCACGGGCGCTCAAGACCGGTAACCAACCCGTGAGGGGACGTGAGAGCTTCCCGTTTACCATATGTGGATGACCAATAGGGTTGATGAGTCCGTAGTTAGGGACTATGAGGACTCTAGTGTGAAGGATACCGGAAAGGATCGTCAGGGACGAGGAATGGACGTATCTGGATCTGACTTGATGTAACTAAGTAGAAGACTTGCATTTGGCTAGGCTTTACCCTGACATGCACCGGTACTTAGACCAATGGTGATGTGAGAGAGTGGTGACCTATACCCCCAGCCATGGAATGTCCCGAGGGATGCCGGACCCATTACCAACTGATGATGAGTGATTGAGACCTTCCTAAAGAAGTACGGTGCTATGACTTAAAGCATGTCTGCCAATAGAGACCAGCATATGTAGAGTTAGATTCATACATTCATTGTTTGTCTCATACCATATTGCATTTATGTTTGTTCCGAAATCCTGCCATTTATGTTATTATGGATTTAATCGCTTTCTCGAGTTTCTTTGAAACTCATTCCTTTATTGTACAATGTTTGTTAGACTATTCTACAGGTTCTGAATATCATGATGACCCGTATGAAGAAGCGCAAGGAGAAGAGGCATATCTCTAGGAAGGTGATTGCGGTTACGACAATTACACTGAAGATCCCGCGAGTGGTTATGCTCCGTACGATGCTTAGTCCGACCATAGAGTGGAAGCGCCCTTGTGCCGTTTATGAGATTTACACTTATAGGGATATTGTCTATAAGATTGAGAACAATTTAGTTACCTATTGTACCTGCTATTGGGATTAGATTCTATCCTGCTTATTCTCTTTTAGAACTACTTTTCCGCTGGTTGTAGAGTGGGATTTCGCCTCACTTTACTTATCTGATTTAGACACTCTGATTATATCTAGTACTCTGATTTATATATGATTCATTCTTTTCTTATTTGGATCTATGGTTTATCTTTCGCACTTTTATTATTATTGTTCATGATTATGTTATTGTTTATGTGGGAGGTTGATTACTCGATACCTGATCTTCGGGCTGTGGATCACACTCTCGGGTATGCCAGATAGGGTACCGGCTGGGAGGATGTGACACCCCCCCCCACACTTAAGTAATGCAATGTCCTCAATGCATGATGAAAAGAAGAATAAGGGCAAGGCAAAAGAGGGCATACCTTGGAGTTTCTCAATCACCAGTGTAAAAAGGCTCATAGAGATCAATGATCTCTACACTATCAACACTTGGCATTTCAAGGAAAGGCTTTAAACGTTGACCATTCACTTTGAAAATTTGGTTAGAATGAGGATCAACTATTTTCACAGCACCATGGTTAAAATTACGGTGAATAATAAATGGACCTTCCCATCTAGTTTGCAATTTTCCTGGGAACAAATGTAGCCGAGTGTTGTACAACAAAACCTTATCACCAATAGAAAATGATTTCCTAACAATATGCTTATCATGAAAGGTTTTAGTTTTAGCCTTGTAAATCTTTGAGTTTTCATAGGCTTCACTTCTAAGTTCCTCCAACTCAGATAGTTGGATACCACAATGGATACCCGCATATTCAAGATCAAATTTCAACTTCTTGATTGCCCAGAAAGCCCGATGCTCTAATTCAACTAGGAGGTGACAAGCTTTACCATACACTAAAAGGTATGGGGATTGACCCAAATCCGTCTTATATGTAGTTCTGTGGGCCCATAAAGCATCAATCAAACGGTTTGACCAATCCTTACGAGTGGGGTTAACTGTCTTTTCTAAAATCTGCTTAATCTGTCTATTGAAACCTCTACCTGACTACTCGTTTGCGGATGGTATGCAGTAGCAAGCTTATGGGTGATTCCATACTTTTTCATCAAGGCCTCAAAAGGCCGATTACAGAAATGCTTGCCCCTGTCACTAATCAAAGCACGGGGAGTGCCAAAATGAGAGAAGATATTTTCCCTTAAAAACTTGACTACCACTTTATGATCATTTGATTTACAAGCTATGGCCTCTATCCATTTGCTCACGTAATCGACAGCCAACAGAATATATAGATTCCCGTAAGAATTAGGGAATGGTCCCATAAAATAGAACCCACATTGAAGCACTTTTTCTAAAGTTTTCCTAGGCTCAAAATGACCCCCACAGGCATGATCATGGCAAAATGAAAGAACAAACATTTGTTCATGCTTAGGTACGCAACGCCTAATGATTTGATCTGAACCTATTTTAAACAAGTATGGATCATCCCAGAAAAAATATTTCACTTGTGAATGGAACCGATATTTATCTTGGGTGGACCAATGGGATGGGGTTTCATTGGTCACAAGATAATTGACAATATCTGCATACCAAGGTACCGTGTTTACTGATAACAATTGCTCATCTGAAAATGTTTCTAGAATTGGACTCTCTTCCTTTCTAGAATTAGAAAGGCGGGATAGATGGTCTGCAACTAAATTTTCAGTTCCCTTTTTGTCCCTAATTTCTAAGTCAAACTCTTGTAGTAGCAAGACCCAACGAATGAGTCGGGATTTTGCATCCTTCTTCTGTAGCAAATATTTGATAGCTGAATGATCAGTGTAAACAATTACATGACTACCTATCAAATATGAGCGGAACTTCTCTAATGCAAACACAACAGCCAAAAATTCTTTTTCAGTTGTTGTATAGTTAAGTTGTGCATCATTGAGGGTTTGACTTGCATAAGAAATCACAGTGGGCATCTTATTTAACCTTTGACCTAGAACTGCCCCTAAAGCATAATCAGAAGCATCACACATTAACTCAAAGGGTTCTAACCAATTTGGTGCTTGTATTATAGGAGCGGTGCATGGAGAGCTTCTCTTTCAATAGTTCAAAACATAGTAAGCACTCAGAGGTAAAATGAAAGGGGACATCTTTAGCAAGTAATGAAGTTAATGGTTTGGCTATCTTGCTAAAGTCCTTTATAAAGCGGCGGTAAAAATCAGCATTACCTAGAAATGATCTAACATCCTTAACACTTTTAGGTGATGGTAAATTAGAGATAAGATCTACCTTAGCCTTATCAACCATAATTCCTTCCTTAGAAACAATATGATCTAAGACTATTCCACTCTTCACCATGAAGTGACATTTCTCCCAATTAAGAACTAAATTTTTGGCTCTACTACGTTCAAGAACTAAGCGGAGATGGTGAAGGCAATCAGAAAAGGTAGACCCATGAACAGAGAAATCATCCATAAATACTTCCAAATAATCCTCTACCATATCTGAGAATATGCTCATCATGCACCGCTGGAATGTAGCAGGAGCATTGCATAACCCAAAGGGCATGCGTCGATAGGCATATGTTCCATATGGGCATGTGAATGTGGTTTTGTCTTGGTCTTCGGGTGCTATAGGGATTTGATTATAGCCAAAATAACCATCAAGGAAACAATAATAAGCATGGCCGGCTAAACGTTCTAACATTTGATCAATGAAAGGCAAAGGAAAATGATCCTTATGAGTGGCTGCATTAAGCTTCCGGTAATCAATACAAACACGCCAACCAGTTTGAATACGAGTTAGGATGAGCTCATTGGTAGTTGATGTAACTACTGTGACTCCGGACTTCTTAGGAACAACTTGGACTGGGCTTACCCACTGGCTATCTGATATGAGATAGATAATCCCATTATCCATGCATTTCAACACTTCTTTGTGAATGGCTTCTTTTCATCAGGGGATTAGCACTTCTTTGGGGCTCCCTAGAGGGTTTGGATCTATCAATCAAATTTATATGATGTTGAGCTATGGAGGGACTATTTCCTTTAATGTCAGCCATTTGCCAACCTATGGCTTCTTGATTGTCTTTGAGCAAACTAAGAAGCTCATCCTCTTGGTCTTTGGTAAGATCAGATGCAATGATTACAGGAAGAGTTTCTTTGGGGCCTAGAAAAGCATACCGAAGAGTCGAAGGCAAATGTTTCAATTCTAGTTGGGGGGCCTCAACCACAGATGGGACAGGAAGATTTCTAGACAACTTACCAAGTGGTTCATTAAATTGTTGCAAGCTCATCATATCAGAAAAAAAATCGTTCCCTATATCCTCTAGTTCTTCCAAAAAAGTGTAAAAATCATCCTCAAAACCTTTTTCAATGGAGAAATCAATATCATCAGAAATGCTTTGCAACATACTAATATTCTCAGAAAAGTTTGGTTGTTTCCCCAACCTAAAGACATTGAACTCAATGGATGTATTCCCAAATGATAACTTCAAAAGACCATTTCGACAATTAATAAGAGCATTGCTTGTAGCTAAAAATGGTCTCCCTAATATCACAGGAATTTGGTCCTTAAGATTTGTAACTGGATGTGTGTCTAAGACAATGAAATCAACAGGAAAAACAAATTCTCCTACTTGAATTAACACATCTTCAATTATTCCATTGGGTATTTTGACAGATCTATCAGCCAACTGGAGAGTAACCGAGGTTGGTTTGAGTTCCCCAAGACCCATTTGTTTATAAACAGTATATGGCAATAAATTAACACTAGCGCCCAAGTCTAGTAAAGCATGCTTTATTTTTTATCACCAATAACACATGGAATTGTTGGACTTCCTGGATCTCTATACTTAATTAGGACTTGTTCTGAAAGGATTGAACTTACATTTTCTGTTAGAAAGGCTTTCTTTGGGACATTCGTGGTTCTCTTTTGAGTACACAAGTCTTTAAGAACCTTAGCATAAGAAGGGACTTGAGAAATAGCATCTAAAAGTGGAATGTTGACACTCACATTTTTGAAAACTTCTAAAATTTTGTCAACATTTTCATTCCTTTTGGTACTTGCTAATCGGCTAGGAAAAGGGGCCTTAGGTACATAAGATCTCTCATTTGAAGTTTGTTCTTTTTTCAGGGTTTCAGATAATGATTCATCAGACTTAGGTACCTCTAAAGCAATTGGTTCCTTCTCAACTTCTAAGGGTTCTTCAAACAAACCCTCATTAGGAGATACTTGAACATTCTCCGCATCACGATGGTCACTAATTTTACTCTGGTCAGTAATAGGAGATTCACCTGTTAAATACCCTTTTCCACTTCTCAATGCATACACAAAAGTAATTGGCTCTAAAGAAGAAGAGGTGGTTTTAACTTGGTTGACTTGATTTGGTGGCCTTTGTTGAATCTGAGTCCTAGGATTTAACTCAGGCTGGCTAAGCATTTTACCTTTTTCTGGCTCAGACAAAGCACTTGCAAGAGTGGAAATTTGTTTTTCCATATTATGCATAGAAGTTATGAAGGTGCTGGAAAGTACTTCCATATTCTTCTCTAAGGTAGAAAGACGAGAAAACTCTGGATTATTACCTCTATGGAAACCAGGTGGTGATTGATTTTGTGCAATATAAGGCATACGAGGCACAATAGGTGGATTGGCAGGCCTAGCTAAATTGACATTCTGAAAATTAGGGGCTTGAGGGAACTGGACATTTTGATTATGAGAAAATTGGGCACTTTGTTTTTGAGGGGCACCAAATTGATTTTGTGTGGAATAATTGCTTAATCCATTTTGGTTTTGCCCTTGAGACCATGAAAAGTTAGGATGATTCTTCCACTCAAGATTGTACGTGTTACTGTACGGGTTTGGAAACATCGCATTGACATTTTCATATTGGCCTCCAGAATAGCTAGGACATTCCTCAATTACATGTGTAGGAGATTGACACCATGCACACATAGCAATAGATTTGTCAATAAAATGTGCTTGACTTGGTGATGGTGGTGCAACCTTAACTACCAAAGTCTCTAACTTTTTCAAAAGATTATCTATTTGTGCTTCCTTATGAACTTGGCTATCAACAAAATATCCCCTACTAGTCCTTTCAGACTTTGTTTGATAATCGATACCCTCATAAATTATTTGGCATAAATGCCATAATCTATACCATGGTGAGGGCATTCTTGGAGAAGGCTTTGAAACCTCTCCATTACCTTAGCAAAAGACTCATTGGGTTTTTGACGAAATTGAAGAATATCATTTCTTATTTTATTCGTCTTAGATAAAGGAAAGAATTTCTTCAAGAATAGGACAGTGAATTGTTCCCATGCGATAATGCTATCCCTAGGTAAGCTATAAAGCCACTTTTTGGCTTGGTCCTTTAATGCAAAGGTAATAAACCGTACTCTTACGGCATCATTAGTAAGTTGTTGTACCTTCATAAGGACACAAACCTCCTCAAACTCCCTAAGGAACAAATATGCATCTTGATCAGGTAACCCATGAAATTGGGGTAACATAGATAGATAATGAGATTTGAGCTCAAAATCATTACCCCTCACTTCAGGTAAACGTATACAGGAAGGTTGTGCAGATCGGGTTGGATAAAATCTATCCCTAAGACTCTTAGGTGGAGTTGGTGGAGGTAGACTTTCCATGGTCAAGTTAGACACTTGGACAATTCTATTTGTAGAATCAGGAGTCCAGACACACATAGACTAACCACCTAATGCAATTAATGACTCTTATGAAAGAATGAATTTTTTTTTTAAATAAAAATAAAAATAAAAATAAAAATAAAAATAAAGTAACTAAAGAATAAAAGAAAAGCAAATAACAAAAATGAAAGGGAAAGTAGTAAATTTCCCACCACAAAGATTGAAACAATGATTCCAAAGTTGTAAGGTTGCCGTATAGCTGAGCGCTATATAGGTTTGACAGCAAGGGAATCCGTATAGTCTTTGGAGCCACCTACAATCGAATCCTGGGGATTCTGCAGTAGAGTGGGGACTACTATACATTTTTGTTTCTACTCTAGTTAAGAGTAATATCTTTGAAATATTATTATTATTATTTTTTTAAACACTTCGATTTACCTAAGAATGAGAAAAATAGAGTGGATTAATACCTCCCCAGGCAACGGCGCCAAAAACTTGTTTATGAAATTAAAAAGTAACCGCAAGCGCACGGTATCGTGTAGCTAACGGGTCGATCTCAAGGACATATGCCACTTAGAATTCAACTTCTTATTAGTAATGCGAGAGTGGAATGATTAAATTTTTGTTAACTAATTAATTAAACTAAACGATCCTAATCTATACATCTAATGCAATCAAATTGAAACAAAAAAAATAAATTAAACGCAATCAATGTATAAATAAAAGACAGGAAAAAAAATGCGACCAATAAAAATAAAAGGAAAAGGGAAGTGATCCAAGTGTTAGCTCTGGATCGAGGAAAGGGGAGTATAATAATAATGACTTTGACCGTGGACCCTTTGCAGTAGCTTACAGTCCACCGATCGGGGGAATGAATATTAAAGAAAAAAAAATGCAGAAAGTAAATGACAGAAAGTAAATAACAAAGCAATAAACAAAGCAATAAAAGGAAAATGAAGCCTTAACCAAAGAGAGGCACGACTGTAGGCATCTTTGATCAAGGATGCAGGGAAAGGGAAAACAATAAATAAATGCTGAAAGTAAATTGCAGAAAGTAAATAACAGAAAGTAAATTACAGAAAGTAAATAACAGAAAGTAAATTGCAGAAAGTAAAATGGAAACCTGAACAAAAGAGAGTCACGGCTGTAGGCATCTCCGATTAAGGATTCAGGGGATGGGAGAACAATACATAAATGCTGAAAGTAAATCCTAAATTAAAAATATGGAGGGGTAGATAGAAGCGGGAATGGAGGGAGGAGAGAAGATTAATAAAGAAGGTTACTTACTTGCGAATTGAACAAACGATTCAAATCTCAACCAACCCTAACAACCAGATCTAGATCTAGAATGATCTAAATCTGCAATTGCTAGACCTAGAGAAAAACGAATCTAAAAACTTGAAACTTGAACTTGAATTGCATTACATAAAAAAATTAAACCTAAACATTCAATCTAGAAAATTTAAATCTCACAAATGCAATCAAAGAAAACTAGAGAAAACCTAAATAAACTGAAGAGAGAAGAAAGAATGCTTCTACTAAGCTCTAGAACACCTTCCCCTTTTGATGGAGTATGCTCTCCTTTTATAGAGTTTACATGAGATATGAAGCACGGCTGACTTTGAATAAAACTCAGGGTTTCTATCTGACTCAGCCAATTAGGGTTTTGACGTACTAATTGCACCAACTTAGAGAGATCAGATGCATAATTCCACCGTTGTATTTGAGGTTTAAGTAGTCATGAAGCTCTCCTCCAAAAATCAGTACGATCGGACATTGGATGACCATTCGATGAAGGATTTGATCAAAACTGGATAGAGGCATTCAAAAACGGGATTTTCCCTCTTTTTCTTTCTGAATATAATTCTTTTTCCTCTTTTTCTTTCTTTAATTAAATCCAAGATAGGAAATAAGATATTGAGGTATGCAATGACTCTTTTCCATTTGGACTCTCTCAATAATATCTCTGTAGATTTGATTTAAAATCTCAGCCGTAGATCAAATTTGCCTTCTTTATCTCTTCAATATTTCGGAGTTGGCCCATAATCACACATCTCTAGCCCATCATGCTCTAGATCAGGCCCATTTTCGCATTTTAGAATTTGAATGGACTTCTTGACGTGTAAAATAGCATGATTCAAGCCCAAAACTCCAAATATTTGCTTAAATCTTGAAAAGTCTTAAAATTTGCAAAAACAACATAAAACCCAAGGTAACTCCACTCTAAGTGTATAAAATGCATGCTTTATGCCCTAAGATTTCACACATAAATGTGCTCATCAACAATATATGAGGATATATTGGTAACTGCCAACACACTCAACACACAAGTGTAAGATATGGGATTTGTTGGACATTTCAAAATTCAAATATTAGGCTATTACAATATATGAGGATATGTTGGTAACTACCGACACACTCAACACACAAGTGTAAGATACGGGATTTGTTGGACATTTCTCTCTCTCTCTCTCTCTCTCTCTCTCTCTCTCTCTCCAGGAAAAGCAAGAACAAAAGGGGGAAATTTTTGAGGTTTTCTTTCCTTACTTTGATCTCACACTTCGACCATCCATCCAAACGGTACTTGGGTTATGGATTCTATTATCTTTCCATGAGATTGAGGATGATTTTTCGGTGACAGATTATGTGGAAGAATGAGTACGTGGATCATCTTTATTCTTCCGCTGTAATTTCTTTTCGGGAATAGCGAATCTAGGTAAGATTCTATCCTTCTCCTCTCTAGAATAATTATCATGCCCCATCATGCTATCTCCCATGTTTGATAGAGTACCCTACATTGGAATCAAAGTCAGGTTCCCACATTTATTTGTCCCTCCCGAATTCTGTTATTTTATATATTAGATTGGATCCAAGTGGGAGGATCCAAAGTTTTTTTGGAACCCTAAATTGATAACTAGATAATTTGATTTTGAGTGATCCAAGTGGAACGATCCTATATGATTTCCCTTCCATTTTTTTGGACCCAAATCAGACCATTGTCATATAAGGATTATCTAATTTGCATGAAGTAATCCATGAAAATAAATTTTTCTTGAATTTTTCGAGCATTTTTTTATGTATGGGATGATGAGATCCAAGAATGCAGTCCTGTGTGGGCATTTTTTTTGGAGGGATAGAAGTTTTTGCATCTAGACAAAGTGCCATCTTGTATGAGACGGACTTCTGTCTAGTTATAGAGGACCAGACAGAATTTCAGTTTGGTGAGACAGAAGTCTGTCTGGGCAGACACTCCCAAACGGTGATCCGTCTAAAAATATGTTTGGTTCAGAAGGTGTCAAGACTTTCTAGACACCTGTAGCCCAACACTTTGAGTGATGTTTGGGCATTAAAAGCATAGTAAGGCTAAGTGGGAGCTATAGGGGTAGAAGCGTTCTGTATAAACCACCTCATAGCATGAGTATGACTTTGTGTTTTACTTTTGTATATAGTAAAGCAATTTTAATTTGAGTTTTTAATTATTGAATCATGCTTCTAGCGTAAAATGAAACTAGTATATAAATTCAATGTGGATTTGCTTGAGGATTTTATTGGATATTTGTTAAATTTCTTTTTGTTCAAATGTTTATCCCGTAGGTTGGTTATGCTGGTGTGAATTTGTTGCTGCTTGTGCTTTATGCTATAAATTTTGAACTCATCCTTGCATGTTGATATGGCTACAACTAAGAGCATCATTGCTGACCTCACCAAGGGAGATGAGCTGAATGAGAGGAACTATGACCTCTAGAAATGAAAGGTACAATATCTCCTTGAAGAGCAGGCGTCACATCCACCCAGCCGGTATCCTATCTGGTATACTCGGGATGTGATCCACAGCCAGAAGATCCAGATAGAGCGGCCATGCCTCCCACATACACGATAACATAATCATGAACAATATAATCAATGTATAAAGTAAGCAATAAATAAATAAAATGAATAAGAAAAGATAGTTAATCAGAGTGTGGAAATATCAAATGTCAACTTCTCATAGAGGTAATCTCAAAGAGAAAGAGTGATCAGAAGTCACTCCTTCAGCAATAGCGGAAAAGTGGTTAATTAAGTTAAGTTACAACTTATGTCAAGAACAAATCCATAAGAACTAGAGAGAAAATATCCAAATGATTACAGTCATCCAGGGAAATGGGGCCTACACATAGGTTTCTTCTATCCTAATGATTTCTTCTTCATAAGTGTGGATGAAGTAAACCCAATGTGGCCGCTCCCTCACTAAGGTGGGGCTAACCCTGGTACGAACCATAATTCTCCTCGGCATAGCAATCCTGACTCTCAGCATAGCCATCACCCGAAGGGTAGTATGCGGGATCATAGCTCGGGTCATAGGACGAGCCATCAAAGTCTTTGTACCTGCAGGATAATCTAACAAATTACACGAAAGGAATGAGTTCAAAAGAACTCAGCAAGGCAAGTCGTTTCATAATGCACAGTTCATTCGATACAAATCACAATATGATGCAATATGACATGAGACAATGATGAAATATGATTCTAATCTTAAGTATGCTAGTCTCTAAGGTAGACATGCTTTAAACCATAGCACCATACTTCTGTGGGTCGTCTGTCACTACCCCTCAATCATAAGATATCTTGGGTCTGCCGTGGTAATTGGGTAAGGTCCTCATCAAGCCATGGTTGGGGATTTAGTCAACACTCTCTCACATCACCATTGGTATAAGTATTGGCGCATGTCGCGGCAAAGCCTAGCCCAATGCAAGTCATCTACTCAGTCGTATCATGTTAGATCCGGATACTTTCCCTATGGCACCGACCAACTCGGTTCCGTATCCTTCACACTAGAGTCAGCGTATCCTATGGCACCAACCAACTCGGACTATGGACTCATCAACCCTATTGGTCATCCACAAATGGTAAACGGGAAGCTCTCACGTCCTCTCATGGGTTGGTTACCGGTCTATCCATTTGCAACCCTACCAATAAATGGCCCCTTTCAGGTATCCGCAGTATGGTTCAAGTCCTCTCACGGAGTGGGTACTAGTCTTGAGCGCCCTTCAACCATACTTTACCACGGGTCGTTTGGTCTCAATACCCTTCCGATTCGGGTCTGATACGACAAGGAAAATATCCTAACCATACACCTAGACAATCCTATGCATGTCATCCAACAACCCAGGAAAGCGTCGATGGACACCTTCGAAGAATATCCCATACTACTCTCTCCGATGTCCAAGGACAGAAGTGTCGAAAGGACACTTCTCAATCCCAAGTCATACATAGTCAATCACAAGCTCAATCTCATCATATCATACTAAATAAATGATTCATCATATAAGCAAGATATATCATAGCATGATTGATCATATATATAAAATCATAAAGTACAATTGAACATGATATTCTAAATGATAAATAACATTCTACTACTGATGAGAAAGCATATCGTAATCATGTATGGTAAAGAAATACATATAGGAACATAACCATTAAGTTCTCATAATGTAAGCATGTTGATATAATTAACATACTTGAGTTAACGACCATCCTTACCTTAATCAAGTTGTAAATAAATTCAATGATCACCAAGAATGGTCCCAAAAATCAGTGTTGATACCCTAGACAACATACAAGTAGCATTAGAGAAGAAAGCAATCGAATCGGAGGTCAAACGAATCAATTAGGCCACAAACAGGGTTGTAATATCCAGCCCTATTCTAACCTTGACCCTGACCCGGATCCACTGTTGTTGTCACATCCTCCTAGCCGGTACCCTAACTGGTATACCCGAGAGTGTGATCCACAGCCCTAAAGATCAAGTTTAGGAACGATCATATCCATTTCGCACAATAACATAATCAAAAGCAAGAACAAATCATAATGTTCAAGTAATTTATAATAAAAGTCAAGAAAGGATCTCAAAAGGATCACTATAGAATATCAGAGTGCGGAATAACAAGATACCAAATCAAAAGACAACTGTAGAGTATAGCGGAAATATACTCCACAGACATATGTGGAAGGTAGATCGAAATCTAAGTAAACCTCTAAGCTAATACATGTAAGGTAAAAGATAAGTCTAAAAGAAACAAGAGAAATCTAATCCACATCTTCAGTCGGCTCTTCTTCATCTTTAGTCTTCATCTTCTTCACCTTGCCCTTCCTTATATGGACCGTCATCATATTTCAAACCTGTAGAGAAGTCTAACAAAAGATATGGTACAAAAGGAGTGAGTTTCGAAAGAAACCCAGTAAGGCAGTTAAATCCATAATAACATAAATGGCAGGATTTCAAAGCAAACATAAATGCAATATGGTATGAGACAAACAATGAATGTATGAATCTAACTCTATGTATGCTGGTCTCTATTGGCAGACATGCTTTAAGTCATAGTACCATACTTCTTTGGGAAGGTCTCATCACACAATGCCTTTTGGTAGTGGGTCCGGCATCCCTCGGGACATTCCATGGCTGGGGTTTAAGTCACCGCTCTCTCACATCACCGTTTGGTCTAAGTACTGGCGCATGTCAGGGTAAAGCCTAGCCAAATGCAAGTCTTCTACTTAGTTACATCAAGTCAGATCCAGATACGTCCATTCCTCGCCCCTGGCGATCCTTTCCGGTATCCTTCACACTAGAGTCCTCATAGTCCCTGACTACGGACTCATCAACCCTATTGGTTATCCACATATGGTAAACGGGAAGCTCTCACGTCCTCTCACGGGTTGGTTACCGGTCTTGAGCTCCCGTGAGCCCAAGTCTATCCATTTGCAACCCTACCAATAAATGGCCCCCACAATGTGATTCCTGTCCTCTCACGGGTTGGTTACCGGTCTTGAGCGCCCATGAATCCCCATTGCTACCACGGGTCGTTCGGTCTCAATACCCTTCCGAATTGGGTCTGATATAACGGGGTATTCCTAGCCAAACACTACTAGACAGCCCTAGGTATGAAAATCAATAGTTCAAGAAGGTGTCAATGGGCATCTTCGGAGAATATCCCATACTATTCCCTTCGATGTCCAAGGACAGAAGTATCAAAAGGGCACCTCTCCTTCCCGAACCATACTTAATCAATCACAATCACAAATCAATCATATCATGTACATTTACAGTATATAGAAAATATACCATAATAAGATCCATCTCATATACAGTTAACAAATAACGACATTCATAAACTAAAGAAAGCAAGTAAATAAAGCTACTGTAATTAAAGTAAGTGCAGCTGTAATATATTCATAAAAGAATGTAATTATGGTAACAAATCCAAAAGATTCTAATGTAGAAACTAAAATCACACAATCTATGCTATTATAGAAGTAACCATCCTTACCTTATATAACTTGAAGAGAATCTCCAAGGATCAAGGAGAATCTTCCCAAACTTGGCAAGAAGGTCCTAAACAAGTATATATATCATATTAGGAAAGAAACCTAGAAGGAAAGATATCAAAACATCCAAAACAGACCAAATCTGGAGTTGCTGTACTCATTGGTCGATTGGATTGGTCTATTGTCTCAGTCGACCAATCAGTCGACCAACAGAGACAGTGGCCCTACAAAATCAGAGTTTTAAGAATAAAGAACCGAATTTGGTGGTTCAAAAGGGTACCAAACAAGGGGGAAACTACTATGACAGTATCCTAGTATATAGAGGACTTCAAAACACTAATTAAATCAAATCTTCAAGTTACAAATTAGGAAACAAAAGTTACCATAATTAGATTAATCATGGTTCTTGAAGAATTCATAGTAACAATCATGGACAAGAACGATAGGATGATGGATCATTGATTGTGATAAAGAAATCATGAAAAGCATGCATAGATCTTCAAGAAAAATAGATCTAAGACTGAAGAACATGAATCTAAATAAGGAAACAAAACTTACCATAAATGTATTAGTCATGGTTCTTGGAAAAAGCATGGTATGATCAAGAAGAAAGAACTAGAGATTGATAGGTTACAACTCTTGTAAAGAAAACACAGTGATTGACTACTAATATGATCAATAAAACAGATCTAAGAAGACAATTTAAAAAAAAAAGAAAAAAACAAATTATGATTTAGAAAAATTTCCCCAAAAAACTTGTATTAACAAAAATAAATCATTTCACCAGCCATTCATCCCAAGGAAGAGGAGGAGGGAGGGGTGTAAAAACCACCCTCCCCCCCCCCCCCCCCCCCCCCGTTCTTTTTTGTGTTGGGGGGGGGGGGGGGGGGGGGGGGGGGGGGGGGGGGGGGCCTGGTGGTTGTGGGGGGTGGGGGGGAGAATTTATGGACATTGATGATGCTGCTCCTTCCTTGAGCACATTACCAGTGCTAAGTTAGAATCTGCGCACTGATGAAGAGCGAGACAGTTGAAATAGCAAACGGACTCCTGTGCATAATCCGAAGGTACTCCCTGAAACTAGACCTCTTGAGTGAACTGTAGGAGAAAACCCCATGCAATTTGACCTTGTATAGCCCTCCAAGTCCGCACCTAAAGTTGCTGAACTATTCTGTAAAATTTCTGCGAGAGATTGTTTTGGTCGATACTATTGGTCGATACCATCGACCAAAGGTATCGACCAACAAGTCTAGTTGAGCCCAGATTTAAAGATTCTTGGAATATTCTTTTCTATTTATTTATTCCTCGAGACCGGAGCCCTATTCTCGCGTTTTTAACATCTGGGAACGTGAGAGAGCCTCCCAAGAACTCCTCCTTGGTAGTGGTGAAGCATCTTCTTCATCAATCATTGCCAACCACTCATTCCTACTTTCTTGTTCCACTTTAAAGGTATGACTCTCTCTCCTAATCACTTTCTCACTCATCTTTTCTCTATTTTACTGTTGGGACCATGGCCAAGGTGCTGCAACCTTGCATACACCTTGCCATGAACCTTCTAAACCCCATACAATGATGTTTTCACCGATATGACTATGATTGATTCACCTCATGATCATTGACTACACATTTCCATGATTTATTGCTTACCAACTTGCTTTATTTACCAAAACTGAGATGAAGCTCATGATTAACCTAATCTATACCTTGCATATGTGCTCCATGTTACTTCTAAACGATTCCCTACCTAATCCCCCATATTTTCCCCTAATTTGCATTGAGATATAGCCAATGCCATGATCTACAACTCTTAACCTTAATATGTCAATTTGGGGATTTCCAAATGGACCATTGGATTATGAAAGTTTCTTGATAATTAGTGTCCCCATGTTGTGCTTAGACTATCCTCCAAGTTTCATGTCAATCCGAGACCCGGAAGACCAAATCTGGGCAAGAATCCGAAAAGCCAGACTTGCTGTCCTGGAATTGATTTGGTCGATACTATTGGTCGATACTATCGACCAAATGTATCGACCAATAGAGTTCTTTGTCAGCAACTTTTGCCCGATTCCGATTCGTTTGATCTCCGATTGTTCCGATTTCTTCTCTAACCTTTCATATATGCTTGTTTAGGACTTTAAGACTATTTGGGCCATTGCTTGTGATCTTGGACCATTCTCTTCTCCGATTCAAGGTAAGGATAGTTATCGATGTAATTACCTAGGATATGGAAATCTTGACTTGGTATTCCTAACCTAGTAAATATAGTTTCTATTTCATATTCTTATCGTGTTAGACTTGCTACATATGTCTTTTAACGGTAGCTTTGTGTTTACATTATATTACTTCAATGTTTTATCATGTTTATCAATTTCAATATATGATGACTTATGTCAATGTCATGAATTGAATGTTTATTATGACGTTGTATCTTGTGAACTGATATGATGAACTTGGGCATGTGATTGCTTAAGTATAACTTGGGATTGAGGGGTACCCTACTGGTGCTTCTGTCCTTGGACATCGGAGGGAATAGTATGGGATGTTCTCCGAAGGTGTCCATTGGCGCTTTCCCGGGTTATTGAATGACATGCATAGGATTTGTCTAGATGTATGGCTAGGATGTCCCTATCATATCAGACCCGATTCGGAAGGGCATTGAGACCGAACAACCCGTGGTAGTAGTGTGGATTTGTGGGCGCTCAAGACCGGTATCCACTCCGTGAGAGGACATAAATTGCATTACGGTTACCCGAAAGGGGCCATTTATTGGTAGGGTTACAAATGGCTAGACTTGGGCTCACGGGCACTCAAGACCGGTGAAATGATCCGTGAGAGGGACGTGAGAGCTTCCCGTTTACCATTTGTGGATGACCAATAGGGTTGATGAGTCCGGTGAGTAATATCCGTGACTCTAGTGTGAAGGATACCGGAAAGGATCCCGAGAGGGGAGGAATGGAAGTATCTGGAACTGGCATGATATGATTAAGTAGATGACTTGCATTGGGCTAGGCTATCACGACATGCGCCAATACTTAGACCAAACGGTGATGTGAGAGAGCGGTGACCGAAACCCCAACCATGGATTTGTCCGAGAGGGATGCGGGACCCAATTCCCCCGGTGATGAGTGGCTGAGACTACCTAAAGAAGTATGGTGCTATGACTTAAAGCATGTCTACCATAGATGACCAGCATACTTAGAATAAAGTCATATTGCATTATATGCCTCATATCATCTGCATCATTTTATGATTATCTTGTGGTTTATGTGTGGTGGGATAACTTCCTTGCTTTGAGTTCTTTTGAACTCATTCCTTTTCTGTTGCAATATTTTGTTAGGCTATTCTACGGGTGATTACTACGATGGCACCCTCCACGAGGCGGACCCGGATACCTCATACTACCATCCGGAGGCTGGCTACGTTGAAGACTTCGGTGACCATACCGAAGAAGATTACCAGGCGTACCAGGGTTAGCCCCGGAGTTGTATGGGAGCAGTCATGTTGGGTCTCCATGGTCCTCAACTTTGAAGAAGATATATTTATTATGGAGGAGACTTATGAGTAGTTACCCCTTCTTTTGTGACGGTATACTTAGAGGAATTGTAATAACTTTAACTTACCTTTATAACTTGAGACTTGTACTTAACTAAATTTTGACCTCACTTCCGTTTGGTGAAGGAGTGGATTCCGCCTTGC
The DNA here is from genome assembly GCF_041222555.1 of Hakea prostrata. Taxonomy (NCBI): domain Eukaryota; kingdom Viridiplantae; phylum Streptophyta; class Magnoliopsida; order Proteales; family Proteaceae; genus Hakea; species Hakea prostrata. Next base: position 27,966,563 of record NC_142607.1, on the reverse strand, counting down.
CTTCTTAATTTATCTCGATTTGATATTTATTTCCGCACTCGATTATGTCGACACCTTATTTCTGAATTCCATGATCATTCATTGTTAGTTTATGATTATTATCTGTTCATGATTGTATTATCGTCGATGTGGATTATGTGGTCCCTGAACTATGGATCTTCGGGGCTGTGGATCACATCCCGGGTATGCCGGATAGGGTACCGGCTGGGTGGATGTGACAGTGGTATCGAGCCCCCGGGTTCAGTAAGACCCTAACCACGGAAGCGATGATGGAACATTCCGAGTTACCGATCAAAAAGGGTAACTCAACTATTCTTAGAGCTGAATAATAGATAACCGAGATTAGTAACTGAATAAATGAAACTTAATTGATTATGGAATAAGATACAATAATATAAGCAAAACAACTTGATCTCATTAATCACATAAGAAAATTTTTACAAGTCCGAAAGAAAGTACATCGGGAAACATAAAAAGGAAAACTCCTAATGCTATCTATCTAGGTGATCTACTCCGACGATCTGTCTGATCCCTCCTCGATCTGAACTCATCCTCGAGCCGTGTAAACCTCTCACCTAAAGTGTGCATGTATGTCTCCATCCTCATCTGTCGAGCCTCGATCCTCTCGAGTATGGAATAAATCGAAGGCGATGAGAAGTCACACCTGGAGCCTCTCGAAGTCGGTGAGATGGACCTCCATCCTCGGAGAATCGTGGAGCGGGAATCTCCTGATGCCCCTGGTCATCATCCTGAAGCTGGAGCATCACCACGATCATCATCGTCTCCATGCTCATCTACATCGTCATCCTCGGCATCCCCATCGATGTCGGCCTCATTGTCCTGATCTAACCGCATTACCAAGCCCCATTTTCTTGACCGACCATGCACGAGAGGTCCTCACCTATCTCTATATCGGGAATCATCGGTGTGTCCTCTAAATCCACACTGGAAGTCTTTGGAAAATGCGTGTCAAGACCCGGCCGAAAGCTAAGTTCCCCGACCCCGGGAGACTCAACTCGGTCTATCATGATATGCTTTGCATGATGTGAGCCAAGTCTATCACGCACGCCGGTGTAAATGCAATAGATGACTAGTGCCTCCATAATCGTCACCCTCTTTGTGATGCCCTGCCTTCGGAATAATGTTTCGCCCGACAAAGCGAGCGATGACTCGGGCAGATGGTATCATAGAAGTGCCACTCCTGGGCATGAAGCAGTTCTCATCGTCCCACAGAGTCTTGCATATCTCGTGTGTCTCGTATGGAATGAGACCCTCCAGAATGTCAGTGCGAGGAGGAATCCACAAGCGAAAGTCTGGTACAGACGGCACTCCCAAGATCCCAGCCAACTCGCTGGTAGTGAATGTGATCTCAACGCCTCTGACCACGGAGCAGATGACAATCCGAGGACCATCTCGCGGGTCATCCTCGAATCGGTAGGTCAGGTTACTATAAAAGTACCTGACAAGCTCTGGGTAGACTGGATATGGCGTGGTGTACAAAGATAACCATCCCATCGCCTCTAACCTCTCCCGTATGCGAAAGGTCTCTAGCTCATCTAAGACTACCAACCGCCCGTACTCGATCGGTATGTCATAGAAGTAGTGCTCGAACAGGAACTCTGCCTGAGGTGATATGAAGAGGTCCTCCTCGGTCACCTCCTGCCGTGGAGCATGTCCTATACCTCTGTCAGCCCTCCGTCCTCCTCTGGGCATGATGAACCTGCGGAGACAAGAAAGAAATTTCATTTTGATTAATTCCCTTGTTCATTTGTTAGATGAAGGGCATTTTTGTAATTTTTTGAAAATTTGAAATTGTTGCGAAAATGCGATTCGAACATACTAGCATGTGTATAAGACTTGGATAAACATGCTGGGATGTTTCGTTTGGTGAAAATCTAACATCTTGGCCATGTAGAAGTGAAAATTCAGCAAGAAGGTGAAGGAAGAAATCCCTCTTTGGGCTATGTTTGAGATTTTTCAAAAGTTGGAATTTCGGCAAACCGAATGTGGGAACACCTTCCCCATGGTAAATTAGTCATGTGGGACTTGGTTTCATGTCAAAATTCATTTTGGTTTAAAAATGAGGCAAGTATTTGTAAAGTTGGAAATATTGAGATGAATAGTGATTTTTGAATCCTAAGAATGTGAAATCTTGTGTTTCATGCTTAGTTTGGCTTGTAAAATGGTGGGAGCATGTTTCTAAACGTCCCTAGACATGATTCTAACCATTAGCATCAACCATTTTGCAGTTTTGAAGAAAAATCATATCTTGGTAAATGAAAACGCAAGAAGAGAGAAGAAGAGAATGAGACTTACTTGTGTTGTTGATCAATGCAAGCTTGCAAGAGTGTTGGAAGTCTCAAATCACCCCTAAAACCCTTAGAGACCTTAAGGAGAAGTTTTCCCCAGAGCCAAGTTTGAAATGGAAATGTTTTGGAAATGAAACGGGTGGACCATTTATTCTGTTTTTCGCGAGAGAATGTTTTTGGTCGATACTATTGGTCGATGCCATCGACCAAATGTATCGACCAATAGGGAAAAAAATTTCTGCTTTTGGGCTTTTGTGGAAATCTGATTTGTGATTTGTTTCTTGTCAATGTTGGACTATAATCTTGCTATGTTGATGATTTTAAGCATGATTTGGGCATTCTATTCTATTGATCAAGTGATTTTGACAAGTTGATTTTCGATGTTGTAAATTTCCGATGTTTGAAGAATGGTGCTTACGAGGAATCGTTTGATTGGTTACGATAATTCCGGAGTTGAAGATGTACTGCTTGGGACCCCGGACCAGCAAAGACAAGGAGAGCACCCCGCCCCTAATGGAGTTCCCGATGCTCCTGAAATCGGAAGCTTCGAGAGACATTGCTAGCATTATGACCAACATGATGCAGCAACAAGCGGCTTGATTCAATCAAATGATGACCGGATTTTTGGCTATGCGAGAAGAGAACCGAGCAAGTGGTTCAAGAAACCACTGGCCGTGCAGCTCCGTATGTGGAGAGGTCCCTTGAGATCCCGCATACCAAGCTGATGGAAAGTTTTCTTAAACTCCAAGTACCATCTTTTACCGGAATGACCAAGGACACCCTCTTTCCTAATAGATGGTTGAGAGAATTGGAAAAGGCATTTAGACACTGCGGTGTTCGGATAATCGAGAAGGTGTTGTTTGCGAAACGAAGCTCCAACATGAAGCTGATGCATGGTGGACCTCCACCAGGCCTATTCTCGAGAACCTTCATGCTTTGGTGTGGTTACTTGGGAGTTGTTCAAGGAAGCATTTTGTAGGAACTATTTCCCTGAGTCGGTAAAGGATGCCAAAGAGGCGAGAATTCATGGCATTGGTACAAGGTGCCCTTTTTGTCTTTGGAATACCAGCGAAGTTTGAAGAACTCTTTTTCTTCGCTCCGATTCTTTGAGTTCCGATGTTGCCAAGGCGAAGAAATTTTTCAAAGGGCTGCGACCTTCGATCAAAGTCCACCTCATTGCCTTACCTCTTGGAGACTATGCTCGGGCCGTGGAGAATGCGAAGAAAATTGAGGAAGCGAGAAGGAGAATGTGCGAGCACGAAACCTTGGCAATCCGGACCTTACGGATTTGTTGATCGTCTTGACCGTCGTTTTGTGAGGCCTGCACCGTACCCCACTCCCACCTATCAGCCCCGGAGTGTTGGGCCGAGTCCCAGTCTTTGCTCATGTAGGCCGGTATGGCGGACTAGTGGGACCCGACCTGCGGGAATTGTTCAGCCTTCTCTACCTGGAATGGTACACCCAGGCCTGCATTTCAGAGACCTCCAGTGGCAGCTACCTCTGTTGGACCGAAGGATAATGTTTGCTTCTTTTGCAAACAGCCCGGCCATTTTGCCCGCCTCTGCCCCAAGAAGTCTGTTCAGCCCGGTGCTCCTGTTCAGAAGAGTGTCCCTGCCCCTCCTGCCGGCGAGTCTTCGATATATCTGGTATGTGACCAAGAAGCTTGTCATGATGTTGTTACAGGTACATTGTTAGTCGCTTCTTTACCAGCATTTGTATTGTTTGATACGGGTGCATCTCATTCATTCATTTCATCTACTTTTGTTGTGAAGACTAACCTAACACCCAAATGTTTGTCTAGTTATTTATCAATTTGTACCCCTGTTGGGTCTGCTGTTAAACTAGATAAAGTGTTAGAGGAATGTCCTGTTTGTGTTTGTGGTTTGAACTTGAAGGCAAGGTTGGTGTTGTTCGATATGAGAGATTTCGACGTGATCTTGGGAATTGATTGGTTGACATCCTACAATATTTGTGATCTTGTGCTCTTCAAAGAAGATCCAATTCCGATTGGAGGGAATTCAGTTTTGGAGTTCCAAGGAAGGAAGGGAAGAGTGAGCAAGAAGACTTTGACCGCTTTAATGCAAGTCCACTCCCTAGTGGAAGATGTTTCATCCGGAAGCAAGGTTAAGGAAAAGAAGAGACACTGAAAATATCGGTGTAGTTTGTAACTTCGCTGATGTGTTTCCAGACGATTTATCAGGACTACCCCCACGATAGAGAGGTTGAGTTTTCCATAAACTTAACTCCTGGAGCGTCTCCGGTGTCTAAAGCTCCTTACAGGATGGCGCCTACCGAGCTAGAGGAGTTGCAAGCTCAGCTGAATGAACTCCTGGATAGAGGTTTTGTGCAGCCAAGTGTGTCACCCTGGGGAGCTCCGGTCTTGTTCGTTAAGAAGAAAGATGGTAGTATGCGCCTATGCATTGACTACGAGAGAGTTGAACAAGTTAACGATCAAACAGATACCCGTTGCCTCGGATTGATGACTGTTTGACCGGTTGAAGGGCGCGTCTGTTTTCTCGAAGATTGACTTAAGATCAGGGTATCACCAGTTGAAAGTGAAGTCAAGTGATATCTTTAAGACGGCGTTCCGAACAAGGTATGGACACTATGAATTCAAAGTTATGCCTTTTGGCTTAACAAATGCCCCTGCCGTGTTCATGGACCTCATGAACCGGGTATTTCATGATGTGCTCGATAAGTTTGTGATCGTATTCATTGATGACATCTTGATTTACTCGAAGAATGAAGAAGAGCATGCGGAACATCTGAACTTCACTTTGCAAAGGTTGAGAGAAAAGAAACTCTATGCTAAGTTTGGCAAGTGTGACTTTTGGCTCTCAAGGGTAGTGTTTCTTGGCCATGTTGTTTCAGCCGAAGGTATTCGTGTCGACCGGAAAAAGTGCAAACCGTTACCGATTGGGAAAGACCGAAGACCGTGGTCGAGATAAGAAGTTTCCTTGGATTGGCGGGATACTATCGGAGATTTATCGAGAATTTTTCTAGGTTGGCTGCCCCTATGACTAAGCTAACTAGAAAGGGAGAGAAGTTCGTTTGGACCGAGTCTTGCGAGAGGAATTTTGTGGAGCTGAAGGTTAGATTGACAAGCGCCCCGGTTTTGACTATACCTGATAGTTCCGGTGGGTTGACAGTCTACACCGATGCTTCCATGATCGGATTGGGTTGCGTGTTGATGCAACACGGCAAAGTTGTGGCTTATGCTTCTCGGCAATTGAAAGACTATGAGCGGAATTATCCCACTCACGACTTAGAGCTTGCCGCCGTTGTTTTTGCTTTAAAGATTTGGAGACATTACCTATACGGTGAGAAGATCGCTATCTTCACGAGATCATAAGAGTTTGAAATACTTCTTCACCCGAGAAAGAGCTGAATATGAGACAAAGAAGATGGCTGGAGTTGGTTTCTGACTATGATTGTGACATCCAATATCACCCAGGTAAAGCAAATGTAGTTGCGGATGCTCTTAGTAGGAAGAGTCAGAAGAAGGATTTGAACTTGTGTGCTTTGAGTCGACCTTTGTTGCTGTCAATGGAAAGGTTTGGCTTAGAAGTGGTTCCTGAGGGTTCGGATTGTATTCTTTTTGCCATGACGACAAGATCCACCCTTAGAGACCGGATCGTCGCTTTGCAAAGTTCGACCCCTGAAGCGAGAGAGAAGATTGGGAAGGTTGCCACGAATTTAGAGATGGACCACTGCTTTTAGTACATCTTTAGATGGTGCCTTATTGTTTAGAGGTAGACTGTGTACTGCTGCTGTTGATGAAATCAAGAAGGAAATATTGAAAGAAGCACACCGGTCGATCTTTACAATACACCACGGGGGTACCAAAATGTATAAAGACTTAAGGGAACATTTTTGGTGGAATAGCTTGAAAGCGGATGTGGAAGACTTTGTTGCCAAGTGCGAGACTTGTCGGCGTGTTAAAGCCGTTCGCCAACCTCCGTCCGGATTGCTTCAGCCCCTTCCCGTTCCTAGTTGGAAGTGGGAAGATATATCCATGGACTTCGTGACTAGCTTGCCGCGGACAAGTAAAGGAAATGACACTTGTGTGGGTGGTTGTAGATAGGTTGACTAAATCAGCCCATTTCATACCTATGAAGAACACCTACACTTTGGACAAGCTAGCTAGACTCTATGTGGACAACGTGGTTCGTCTACACGGTGTGCCGATGAGTATTGTGTCTGACCGTGATCCTAGGTTCACCTCAAGGTTTTGGAATGGATTGCGAAAGCCACAGGGAACCCAATTAAACTGAGTACAGCTCATCATCCCGAGTCGATGGACAATACGAGCGGACGATTCAAATTTTAGAAGATATGCTTAGATCTTGTGTGGTGGACATGGGTGGAAATTGGGATGAACACTTAGCTTTAGTGGAGTTTGCTTATAACAACAGTTATCAATCAACAATAGGCATGGCTCCTTTTAAAGCTTTGTACGGTAACACTTGTAGAACGCCTTTGTATTGGAGTGAGACAGGTGAAAGAAAAGTCTTAGGCCCGGAAATGATTGAAGCTACAAGTGCTATGGTCGACATGATTAGAGAGAGGATTAAGTCTGCTCAGTCAAGACAGAAATCCTATGCCGACAAGAGAAGGACCGATCTGGAGTTTCCTATTGGAGAGAAAGTTTTCCTTAAAGTATCACCTATGAAAGGTGTGATGAGATTCAATGTGAGAGGAAAGCTTAGCCCCCGCTTCATCGGACCTTTTGAAATCTTGGAAAGGGTTGGACCTGTTGCTTATCGCTTGACCTTGCCTCCATCTCTTGTTGGAGTTCACAATGTGTTCCATGTTTCGATGCTTCGGAAGTACATAGAGAACCCGGAACACATACTACAACAAGCACCCGAAGGACTTAGTGCTGATCTTTCTTACGATGAAGGACCAGCTGAGATCCTAGATAAAAAGGACAAGCAGCTGCGGAATCGCACCATCCCTTTGGTGAAGATTCGGTGGAAGAACCATACCCCGGAAGAGGCTTCATGGGAAAAGGAAGAAGAAATGAAGGAGAAGTTTCCTCATCTTTTTGGGAGCACAGGTACGCTTTCAATTTCGGAGACGAAATTCTTTTAAGGGGGAAGAATGTAAAATCCAGCTTTTACCTAACCTTGACCCGACTCGGTCATTGTTATGTTTGTAGGTCCAAAGACCCGAAGTGGTGGTAGGAGGGACTTATGGGCCCTACTGGTTGATGACGTAATGTCGGGATTCCAGTTTATGGACATTGATGATGCTGCTCCTTCCTTGAGCACATTACCAGTGCTAAGTTAGAATCTGCGCACTGATGAAGAGCGAGACAGTTGAAATAGCAAACGGACTCCTGTGCATAATCCGAAGGTACTCCCTGAAACTAGACCTCTTGAGTGAACTGTAGGAGAAAACCCCATGCAATTTGACCTTGTATAGCCCTCCAAGTCCGCACCTAAAGTTGCTGAACTATTCTGTAAAATTTCTGCGAGAGATTGTTTTGGTCGATACTATTGGTCGATACCATCGACCAAAGGTATCGACCAACAAGTCTCTGCTGAGCCCGCATTTAAAGATTCTTGGAATATTCTTTTCTATTTATTTATTCCTCGAGACTGGAGCCCTATTCTCGCGTTTTTAACATCTGGGAACGTGAGAGAGCCTCCCAAGAACTCCTCCTTGGTAGTGGTGAAGCATCTTCTTCATCAATCATTGCCAACCACTCATTCCTACTTTCTTGTTCCACTTTAAAGGCATGACTCTCTCTCCTAATCACTTTCTCACTCATCTTTTCTCTATTTTACTGTTGGGACCATGGCCAAGGTGCTGCAACCTTGCATACACCTTGCCATGAACCTTCTAAACCCCATACAATGATGTTTTCACCGATATGACTATGATTGATTCACCTCATGATCATTGACTACACATTTCCATGATTTATTGCTTACCAACTTGCTTTATTTACCAAAACTGAGATGAAGCTCATGATTAACCTAATCTATACCTTGCATATGTACTCCATGTTACTTCTAAACGATTCCCTACCTAATCCCCCATATTTTCCCCTAATTTGCATTGAGATATAGCCAATGCCATGATCTACAACTCTTAACCTTAATATGTCAATTTGGGGATTTCCAAATGGACCATTGGATTATGAAATTTTCTTGATAATTAGTGTCCCCATGTTGTGCTTAGACTATCCTCCAAGTTTCATGTCAATCCGAGACCGGAAGACCAAATCCGGGCAAGAATCCGAAAAGCCAGCCTTGTGTGTCCCGGAATTGATTTGGTCGATACATTTGGTCGATAGTATCGACCAATAGTATCGACCAATAGAGTTGTCAAGCAACTTTTGCCCGATTCGATTCGTTTGATCTCCAATTGTTCTGATTTCTTCTCTAACCTTTCATATATGCTTGTTTAGGACTTTAAGACTATTTGGGCCACTGCTTGTGATCTTGGACCATTCTCTTCTCCGATTCAAGGTAAGGATAGTTATCGATGTAATTACCTAGGATATGGAAATCTTGACTTGGTATTCCTAACCTAGTAAATATAGTTTCTATTTCATATTCTTATCGTGTTAGACTTGCTACATATGTCTTTTAACAGTAGCTTTGTGTTGACATTATATTACTTCAATGTTTTATCATGTTTATCAATTTCAATATATGATGACTTATGTCAATGTCATGAATTGAATGTTTATTATGACGTTGTATCTTGTGAACTGATATGATGAACTTGGGCATGTGATTGCTTAAGTATAACTTGGGATTGAGGGGTACCCTACTGGTGCTTCTGTCCTTGGACATCGGAGGGAATAGTATGGGATGTTCTCCGAAGGTGTCCATTGACGCTTTCCGGGTTATTGAATGACATGCATAGGATTTGTCTAGATGTATGGCAAGGATGTCCCTATCATATCAGACCCGATTCGGAAGGGCATTGAGACCGAACAACCCGTGGTAGTAGTGTGGATTTGTGGGCGCTCAAGACCGGTATCCACTCCGTGAGAGGACATAAATTGCATTACGGTTACCCGAAAGGGGCCATTTATTGGTAGGGTTACAAATGGCTAGACTTGGGCTCACGGGCACTCAAGACCGGTGAAATGATCCGTGAGAGGGACGTGAGAGCTTCCCGTTTACCATTTGTGGATGACCAATAGGGTTGATGAGTCCGGTGAGTAATATCCGTGACTCTAGTGTGAAGGATACCGGAAAGGATCCCGAGAGGGGAGGAATGGAAGTATCTGGAGCTGGCATGATATGATTAAGTAGATGACTTGCATTGGGCTAGGCTATACCCTGACATGCGCCAATACTTAGACCAAATGGTGATGTGAGAGAGCGGTGACCGAAACCCCAACCATGGATTTGTCCGAGAGGGATGCGGGACCCAATTCCCCCGGTGATGAGTGACCGAGACTACCTAAAGAAGTATGATGCTATGACTTAAAGCATGTCTACCATAGATGACCAGCATACTTAGAATAAAGTCATATTTCATTATATGCCTCATATCATCTGCATCATTTTATAATTATCTTGTGGTTTATGTGTGGTGGGATAACTTCCTTGCTTGAGTTCTTTTGAACTCATTCCTTTTCTCGTTGCAATATTTTGTTAGGCTATTCTACGGGTGATTACTTTGATGGCACCCTCCCTGAGGCGGACCCAGATACCTCATACTACCATCCGGAGGCTGGCTACGTTGAAGACTTCGGTGACCATACCGAAGAAGATTACCCGGGCGTACCGGGGTTAGCCCCGGAGTTGTATGGGAGCAATCATGTTGGGTCTCCATGGTCCTCAACTTTGAAGAAGATATATTTATTATGGAGGAGACTTATGAGTAGTTACCCCTTCTTTTGTGACAGTATACTTAGAGGAATTGTAATAACTTTAACTTACCTTTATAACTTGAGACTTGTACTTAACTAAATTTTGACCTCACTTTTGTTTGGTGAAGGAGTGGATTCCGCCCACTGCCTTCTTAATTTATCTGATTTGATATTTATTTCCGCACTCTGATTATGTCTGACACCTTATTTCTGAATTCCATGATCATTCATTGTTAGTTTATGATTATTATCTGTTCATGATTGTATTATCGTCGATGTGGATTATGTGGTCCCTGAACTATGGATCTTCGGGGCTGTGGATCACATCCCGGGTATGCCAGATAGGGTACCGGGGGGGGGGGGGGGGAGGGGGGGGGGGGGGGGTGGGGAGGGGAGGGGGGGGTTTTTTTTTTTTGGTTGAGAAAAAAAAAGGAAAGAAAAACAGAGATGGAGAAGAAGAAGAGAGTGTAGACATACCTTTGATGCAAGAGGAAGAAGATTACTTGAGTTCTTGCGAGGGATCAACCAAGGATGCAAGGAAATTGATTAGAATGGAGTTCTAACTCGTTCCAGAGGCTTAGGAGGCAGAGGAGACGAACTAATCCTGAGATTGGACTTAAATAGAGCAAGAAAGACCTAAATCTGGAAAACAGATCTCATTGGTCGATTGGATTGGTCTACTGGCCCAGTCGACCAATCAGTTGACCAATGGAGACAGCAAGGTACAGATTGCACTGTTTTGGTCATAACTTCTTCGTTTGAAGTCCGATTGATCCGAAATTCGAAAGGGAACTTCACACAAACATAATAAGACTATCTAGCATGAATTGGGCATCATCCATGGTCCAAAAATCAGTACTTTATAATTTGGGAACATGAGTTTCTAAATTGGGAACAACATGGTTCTCATAGCAAACTCACCATGGATTCAAGGGAAGAATTAGAGAGAACAAGGCTTCACTCTAATAGAATATCAAGAACATTTTAGATGCAAGAATAACTAAATAGAAAATCAAAAGAATACTAATCCTAGAATGAGAGGAATCAAAAATAGAAACTTACTAGAATGCTTATATCAATGGTCAACATAGAAGGCTAAAATGGCTAGAAAGAAAGGGGAATTGATTCAAAGAGATGAAATACATTAGAACAGCAGTAAGGCTAAGATCAAACATGTTAAACATTAATTAGAAAAGAAGCTACAGTAGAATGATCATGGTATCCAAAACTTAACCAAAATCAGTGAAGAATTGAGGAGATTCACCATGTGGTTTCAAGGAATGCATAGAGTGATTGGGAGTTCACTCGAAGACATAAGGAGATTAGAGAATAGGTAGTTATAGTAGTGTAACACCTTCTCCACAATCAAAACATCAAGATAGAACAGTAAGAAGAAGAAAAGAGAGAAGAAGGAGACAGAACACTGAAATCAAGGTCCAACTTCAAGATGTAACATTAAACTAACCTTTTTTCACCCAAAATAGATAGGGTGTCCTGGCTAGGTTTGGGCTGGATTTCACAGTTGTATTCAGGTCCGAGGACCCGAAGCGGTGGAAGAAGAAATTTATGGACCATCCTGATTGATGATCATGATTCGGAGACCGAGCCCATGGACATTGACAATGATACCCCTTGCTTAAATGCATTGTCAGTGTTTAAGGAAAGTCTGCGCATCGGAGAAGATTAATATGGTTGATGTACCAAATGACCTCCTGTGCACAATCCGAAGGTATTCCCCGAAACTAGACTTCTTGATTGAATTGTGGAAGAAAACCTCACTCAATTTGACCTTGTATAGCCTTTCAAATCCCTACTTGAAGTTGCTGTTCTAAATCTGAGTTTTCTGCTGAAAACATTTTGGTCGATCATTTTGGTCGATACCATCACCAGGACCATCGCCAAAATGTCCCGATCTGCCAAGTTAATGATTCCATGGAATATTCCTTTTCTATTTAATATGACCTCGAGCCTTGAGCGTTTTGCAATCATTTTTCTCACATGGGAACGTGGGGAGAGCTTCCCAAAGCAGCTCCTTGGTTAGTGTGAAGGGTATCTCATCAAAGACACTTAGTTTATCATTGATTCTTGCCTTCATCTTCTACACTAAGGTATGACTCTTCATACCACTCTCTACCCTACCATTTCCTACTCCTTTCTATTGTCATCTTGCTGATGGGACATTTGGAATGGTGCTGCAACCTTGCAACCACCACTCCAAGTGCCTACTCATGCTCAATCCATGATTCCCTTAGCCATTCATTGATGCTAATGCTTATATCTCATGCCTAGCATATGTATTCCATGATTTACCTATTAACATCATACCATTTGATATCAAACTGAGCTATAGAGTGTATTATGTTCATGTTTAACATTGCCATATGATTCCAATCGAATTTCTATTAGTTCCTCTAGCTATTGCATGCTATTCCTCTTCAATGCAATCAATTCCAACTCATGCCATGATGTTTATCACTTGAACTTGATAGCTCAAATTGGGGCTTTTTAATTAGACCATTGGATTGGGTTAATTCCTTGATTTATAGTGTCCTACTACTGTTGTTAAGTATGCCTCCAAGTTTCAGATTGATCCGAACACCGGAAGACTCATTTCGGACAAAAATCCCCAAAATCCACTATTCTGCCCGAGGACTATTTTGGTCGATCATTTTGGTCGATACCATCGACCAAAACCATCGACCAAAGTTGTTGCTGACAGCAACCTTGGTCAGTTTTGACTCAAATGACATCCGATCTTCCCGACTTCTTTTCTAACTTATTATTGATGTTTGTTTAGGGCCTTAACACTTCTATTGGACTATTCTTGGTATTCTCAATTCATCATCAACTCATTCAAGGTAAGGATGGTTATATCCATAAACATATAAGTCATCAAATATTGAACTATGCTTTATTCAAAGAATGAAATCCCTAAATTTCTTTCAATCATTATGATACTGTTACATATGTGTTAGAACAGTAATATTTAAATCTTTATACATTTGTTGTGTCACTCTATCATTTTGAATTGCTTATGTTTATAATGATTCGTTTCAATATCATGATTTGAGTACTATTATGAATATGCATTGGATGCATGAGAAATGATGAGATTTGATGTGTGATTGCTTACGTATGACTTGGGATTGGAGGGTGTCCTACTGACACTTCTGTCCTTGGGCATCGGGGGAAATAGTATGGGATGTTCTCCGATGGTGCCTATCGACACTCTCCCGAGTTATTGGATGACATACATAGGAGTGTCTAGTTGTGTGGCTAGGTTCATCCTTGTCGTGTCAGACCCGAATCGGAAGGGCATTGAGACCGAACAACCCGTGGTAGTGTATGGTTGGATGGGCGCTCTAGGCCGGTAGCCAATCCGGTAGGGGACATAAACCATGCTACGGATACCTGAAAGGAGACATTTATTGGTAGAGTTGCATATGGATAGACTTGGGCTCACGGGCGCTCAAGACCGGTTACCAATCCGTGAGAGGACATGAGAGCTTCCCGTTTACTATATGTGGATGACCAATAGGGTTGATGAGTCCGAAATCCGGGATTTCGCTGACTCTAGTGTGAAGGATACCGGAAAGGATCGCCGGGGGCGAGGAATGGACGTATCTGAATCTGACTTGACCGACTGAGTAGATGACTTGCATTGGGCTAGGCTTTACTGTGACATGCGCCAGTACTTGACCAAATGGTGATGTGAGAGAGCGGTGACCGATCCCCCTTACCATGGTTTTTGATGACTTTACCGATCTTCCCCGGGCATTCCCAAGATATGGAAATGGGAGAGTGACTGACGACCCAGAGAAGTACGGTGCTATGACTTAAAGCATGTCTACCTTAGAGACCAGCATTCATAGAGTTAGGCTCATATCTGCATCATATGTTCCATATCACATTGCATTATTATATGTTTTGAATGTGTATGATTTCTAATTATGGAATAACTTCCTTGCTGAGTTCTTCGAACTCATTCCTTTTGTGAAAATGTTTTAGATTACATTCCAGGTACCGAAGATTACGATGGCACCTCCTATGAGGCGGACTATGATTCCAGATACTACCCTCCGGGTAGTGGCGTCGGTGAGGATTCGTATATTGGAGCCGAGGAGGATTATTATTCGCACCAGGGTTAGCCCCACAGTTGTGCGGGAGCGGCATCGCTGGGTTTACTTCATCCGTACTATTGAGGAGACTACCATTAGTATAGAAGAAACCCTAGCATAGTGCCCCATTCCCTTGGTGTATTTGTGGAACCTTGGATTTTGTAATTAACTTGTCTTTGAATTATTCCGTTGATACTTGGATATGTAACTAACTTGATTTAATACCTTTCCGCTGCTCTGAGAGGGTGACTATCATACCTTCTCACCCTTTATGATTTTGATCATACCTTATTTATTATCTATATTCCGCACTCTGATTTAGTTAATCTTGTCTTATTCATGATACTTGATATTAGCTGTTTTTACCATTGATTATTACTGTTCATGATTGTGTTACCGTGTATGTGGGAGGCATGGACCTCAGATCATTGATCCTTGGACTGTGGATCACATCCCGGGTATTCCAAATGGGGTACCGGCTGGGTGGATGTGACAGATTGGTATCAGAGCCCAAGATCAAGTGGAACCCCGACCACAGAAACGGTGACGGAACATTCCGAGTCATAGATCCGAAAGTGACTCAAGTGCTCCTAGAAGTGAGTAATAGATAACTTGGACTAGAAACCAAAATATTGAAACATAATTTGACTCATGAATAAGACACAATAATATAGACAAAACAACTGAACTTCATTGATTTCATAGGGAAATTTTTACAAGTCTGAAAAAGAGAAATACATCCATAATGACATAAAAGAAAATTCCTAGTGATGTCTATGTAGGTGAACGACTCCTGCGATCTGTCTGATCCCTCCTAGATCTGAACTCCTCTTCCATTCGTGCAAACCTCTCACTGAGGGTGCACACGTGTAACTCCATCCCTTCCTGCCGAGCCTCGATCCTCTCAAGAATAGAGTAAATCGACGACTGATGGGAAGCCACATCTGGAGCCTCAGAAGTTGTGTGTGATGGACCTTCGACCTCAGTAAATCGTGGAGCGGGAACCTCCTCATGCCTCGGAGCCTCCTCATGACCCTGATCATCATGACCCTGATCATCATCCTCACTATGCTCATCATCGTCACCACCATCATCATCATCAGTACTATCATCCTCCGAGTCGTCATCTCCCGATGCATCATCGATATCATCCTCATCCTCCCGATCGACCGCATCCTGGAGCCCCATCTTCCTGATCAACCATGTACAAATGGGCTCACCTAAATCTCGACCCTGAATCGTAGGTGTATGCTCCAAGTCCACACCAAAGTGCTCAAAGATACGAGTCAAGAGTCGACCGAAAGCCAAGTTCCTATCCCCAGGAAACTTGATTCGATCAATCATGACATTTTGCATGATGTATGCTAAATCGATTTGTACTCCAGTATACATACTATAAATGATCAGTGCCTCCATCACCGACACTTTGCTATGATGCCCTGCCTTCGGAAGGATGTTTCGCCCGACGATGCGAGCGATAACTCTAGCTGAAGGACGCATTTCAGTACCACACCGGGGCATATAACAGTCAATGTCATCCCATAGAGTCATGCACACCTCATATACCTCATAAGGAAGAAGCACCTCTAAATCATCCACATCCACCAATCGTCCGTGCTCGATCGGTATATCATGGAAATAATGCTCGTATAGAAACTCCGCCATAGGAGTAGTGAAATGCTCCTCGTCTATGACCTCAGCCCCGGGGAACAAGTCCTCTCCCCTCTCTCGTCTCCCTCCTCTAGGCATGGTGTATCTGTTGAAACAAGGAAAGAAACTCATTTGGATTAGTCTCAGTGTATGATTGTTAGATGAAGGGCATTTTCGTAAATTTTCAGAAAATTCGATTTTTGGTGAAATTTTGATTTGATCATTCTAACATATGCATAAGACCTATACAAGCATGCTAGAATACTTTATTTGGTGAAAATCCATCTTTTTGGCATATTCAAAGTGAAAATTCAGCAAGTAAGAGAGAAAAATCCCTCTTTTGGCTTGCATTTGTGATTTTTGAAAAATTGGAATTTGACCGAATGGAGAGTGGGAACACTTTTCCCCTAGTAGATCACTGTTGTAGAAATTTGTTTCATGTCAAAATTCCTTTTTGGTTGAAAATGAAACAAGTGCTTGTAAAGTTGAATTTTTGTGAAATGAATAGTGTTTTGGTAACCAAAATGGATGCAATCTTGTGTTTGGAACTTAATCTTACTTGAAAAGTTATGAAAACATGTTTCTAATCATTTATATGTATGATTCTAACCATTAGCTACAAGTACTACTCAGTTTCATTGAAGAACACAACAATGGTGAATGAAGTTTACAAGAAAAGAGAAAAAGAAAGAGAACTTACTTGTGTAGATGATCAAGTGAGATTATCAAGAATGATTGAAGCCTTGAATCAAGTCCTAGCACTTTTGAAAACCCTAGAAAATCGCTTTCTCCAGAGCTAAACTCGAAATGGTTGAGTGAGAAATGAAAATGAAATGAGAAGTGGGCCCTTTAAATCTTATTTTCGCGCAGAATTTATTTTGGTTGATCCTTTTGGTCGATACCATCGACCAAGAAGCATCGACCAAAATCCTTCATTTTTCTGCATTGGGTTATTTTGGGAGGTTTTGATTCTTGGACTCATTTCCTTTGGATTTTGATCAATGCTGATTTATTTTACTGCTATATTGATAATTCTAACCATGATTTGGTTATCCTATTCGTTGGCCAAGTTGTCTTTGTCAAATTTGAAATTTTGGTATCCTTATCTTTGATCCTTGCAGAATGGTCTTACTTAGAAATCGTTTCGTCGGATCCGGAAGCAACGGAAACGAAGAAACCCCCTTTGGGGGCTCGATCAGCGAGACACGGGACGATAGCCACACCACGAATGGCATTCCTGGTGCCCCCGATATCGGAAGCTTTAGAGATATCGCCGACGTCATGACCAACATGATGCAACAGTGAGGCTGCCCAATTTAATCAAATGATGACTGGTTTTGCTACCCTTCGCAATGAGAACCGTGCCTGAATTGGAACTTCTGGAGCCGCAGCCCCTCTTATGGAAAGATTCACCGGGACACCCCACACCCGTTTGATGGAAAGTTTCCTAAAGTTACAAGTACCTTCCTTTACTGGTGTAACAAAGGACACCCTCTTTCCGAACAAGTGGCTTCGTGAGTTGGAGAAGGCCTTGAGACATTTGCAATGTTCGATGCTCGAGAAAGTGTTGTTTGCCGAGCGAAGCTTCAGCAAGAAGGCGATGCATGGTGGGCTTCCACTAGGCCTATCCTTGAGACCTTGAATAGTGGTGTTGTTACCTGGGAGAAGTTTAAGGAAGCTTTTTGCAAGAACTACTTTTCGGAAGCTGTAAAGGACGCAAAGGAGGCCGAGTTCATGGCCTTAGTACAAGGTACTTTGTCTGTGCTTGAGTATCAGCAGAAATTTGAAGAACTTTTCTTCTTCGCCCCCGAGTCTATTAAGTCTGAAGAAGCCAAGGCGAAAAAGTTTTTCAAGGGTTTGCGACCTTCTATTAAGGCATACCTCACTGTCTTGCCTCTTGAAGGATATGCTCAGGTGGTTCAAAACTCAAAGAAGCTTGAAGAGAATGAAAAGGAAAATGCTCGAGTTCAGAAACCCTGGCAACCTAGACCTTCTGGATTTGTGGACCGCACTGATCGGCGTTTTGCTAGACCTACTCCTTATCCTGCACCCGCTTTTCAGCCGAGAAATGTTGGTCAGAATCCTAATTCCCTCCCTATGAGCTATTATGGTTAGTCCAGTGGAGCCAGACCTCAGGGAGCTACTTATCCTCCTAGGCCTGGGATGGTGAATCCTAGACCAGCTTATCAGAGACCTCCCCCTGCTGCAGCTCCTATTGGTCCGAAGGATACTACTTGCTTCCTCTCCGCAAGCAAGCGAGGCCATTATGCTCGTTCTTGCCCCAATAAGTCCGTGCAATCTCAAGCTCCCGTAGTGAAGAGTACTCCTGCTGCTACTTCTGCCCCTCCCTCTGGCAGAGTGTTTAGCATATCTGGCACCGAGCAAGACCCCTGCCACGATGTTGTAACAGGTACTCTGTTAGTAGCTTCTCTTCCCGCATTTGTATTATTTGATACGGGTGCATCACATTCATTCATATCATCTACTTTTGCCTTGAGAACTAACTTGACACCTCGATGTTTATCTAGTCATTTATCTATTTGTACCCCTGTTGGGTCTGCTGTTAAACTAGATAAAGTGTTAGAAGATTGTTCTATTTTGATTTGTGGAAGAAATCTGAAGGCAAACCTTGTATTATTTGACATGAGAGATTTTGATGTAATCTTGGGAATCAACTGGTTGACCTTCTACAATGCCGTGATCTTATGTTCCTCAAAGAAGATTCAGTTCCGTGTAGAAGAGAATTCAGTTTTCGAATTTCAAGGAGAGAAGGGAAGATTTAGCAAGAAGACCTTGTCCACTCTAATGCAAGTCCATGCCTTTTTGGGAAATGCTTCATCTGGAAGCAAGGTCAGAGAGAAGAAGAGACTTGAAGAAGTCAGAGTTGTTAGTGAATTCCCTGATGTTTTTCCGGATGACTTGTCAGGTTTGCCTCCTGATAGGGAAGTTGAGTTTTCTATAGACTTAATTCCTGGAGCGGCTCCTGTATCCAAGGCCCCTTACAGAATGGCACCTACCGAACTCGAAGAGTTGCAAACTCAATTAAATGAACTCTTAGAGAGAGGTTTCGTGCAGCCAAGTGTGTCGCCTTGGGGAGCTCCGGTCTTGTTTGTAAAGAAGAAAGATGGTAGTATGCGTCTGTGCATTGACTACCGGGAATTGAACAAGCTGATGATCAAGAACAAATATCCTTTGCCTCGGATTGATGAGCTTTTTGGTCAATTGAAGGGTGCTGCTGTCTTTTCAAAGATTGATTTGAGATCAGGATATCACCAGCTGAAGGTGAAGTCAAGTGACATCCTTAAGACAGCATTCAGAACAAGGTATGGACATTATGAATTTAAAGTGATGCCTTTCGGCTTGACTAATGCCCCTGCCGTGTTCATGGACCTCATGAACCGAGTATTTCACGATGTACTCGATAAATTTGTAATCGTTTTCATTGATGACATCTTGATTTACTCAAAGAATGAGGAAGAGCATGCGGAGCACCTGAACTGCACATTGCAAAGGTTGAGAGAAAAGAAACTCTATGCTAAATTTAGCAAGTGTGACTTCTGGCTCTCAAGTGTAGTGTTTCTTGGCCATGTTGTTTCAGCCGAGGGTATTTGTGTTGACCCAGAGAAAGTCCAAACTGTTACTGATTGGGAAAGACCGAAGACCGTGACCGAGATAAGAAGTTTTCTTGGATTAGCAGGATACTACCGGAGATTCATTGAAAACTTTTCTAGGTTGGCTGCCCCTATGACTAAGCTAACTAGAAAAGAGGAGAAGTTTGTCTGGACCGATTCTTGTGAGAAGAACTTCGAAGAGCTGAAAGTTAGATTGACAAGCGCGCCGGTTTTGACTATACCTGATAGTTCCGGTGGATTGACGGTCTACATTGATGCTTCTAAAATCGGTTTGGGCTGCGTGTTGATGCAACACGGAAAGGTAGGGGCTTATGCCTCTCGACAACTAAAGGATTATGAGCGGAACTACCCCACTCATGACTTAGAGCTTGCAGCTATTGTATTTGCTTTGAAAATTTGGAGACACTATCTATACGGTGAGAAGATCGCCATCTTCACGGATCATAAAAGTTTGAAATACTTCTTCACCCAAAAGGAGTTGAATATGAGACAGAGAAGATGGTTGGAGTTGGTCTCTGACTATGATTGTGACATCCAGTACCACCCGGGTAAAGCAAATGTAGTGGCGGATGCTCTTAGTAGAAAGAGAGTAAAGAAAAGAGTTGGATTTAAATGCTTTGAGTCGGCCTTTGTTGTCCTCGATGGAAAGATTTGGTTTGGAAGTGGTCCCTAAGGGTTCGGATTGTATTCTCTATGCCATAACTGCAAGATCCTCCCTTAGAGATAGAATTGTTGCCTTGCAAAGTTCTGATCAAGAGTTGAAAGAGAAGATTGATAAGATTGCCTCGAATTCAGAAATGGACCCTGCTTTTAGTACATCTATGGATGGTACCTTATTGTTTAGAGGTAGACTCTGTGTGCCCGCTGTTGATGAAATCAAGAAAGAAATATTGAAAGAAGCACACCAGTCCATCTTTACAGTACACCCTGGAAGTACCAAAATGTACAAGGACTTAAGGGAACATTTTTGGTGGAATGGTTTGAAAGCAGATGTTGAAGACTTTGTTGCTAGGTGTGGAACTTGCCAACGTGTGAAAGCTATTCGCCAACCCCCATCTGGATTACTTCAGCCCCTTCCTATTCCTAGTTGGAAGTGGGAAGATATCTCAATGGACTTTGTGACTAGCTTGCCGCGGACGAGTAAAGGAAATGACACTGTGTGGGTGATTGTTGATAGGTTGACTAAATCAGCCCATTTCATTCCTATGAAGATCACCTACTCTTTGGATAAGCTGTCACATCCTCCCAGCCGGTACCCTAACTGGCATACCCGAGAGTGTGATCCACAGCCCAAAAGATCAAGTTTAGGAACGATCATATCCATTTAGCACAATAACAAATCAAAAGCAAGAACAAATCATTGTATTCTAATAAGTTAATAATAAAATTCAAGAAAAGATCTCAAAAGAATCACTAAGAATATCAGAGTGCGAAAACATGATACCAAATCAAAAGACAACTGTAGAGTATAGCGGAAATATACTCCACAACATATGCGGAAGGTAGATCGAAATCTAAGTAAACCTCTAAGCTAATACAAGTAAAGTAAAAGATAAGTCTAGAAGAAACAAGAGAAATCTAATCCACATCTTCAGTCGGCTCTTCTTCATCTTCAGTCTTCATCTTCTTCACCTTGCCTTTCCTTATATGGACCGTCATCATATTTCAAACCTGTAGAGAAGTCTAACAAAAGATATGGTACAAAAGGAGTGAGTTTCGAAAGAAACCCGTAAGAAGGCGAGTTAAATCCATAATAACATAAATGGCAGGATTTCAGAACAAACATAAATGCAATATGGTATGAGACAAACAATGAATGTATGAATCTAACTCTATGTATGCTGGTCTCTATTGGCAGACATGCTTTAAGTCATAGCACCATACTTCTTTGGGTAGGTCATTCACACAACGCCTTTTGGTAGTGGGTCCGGCATCCCTCGGGACATTCCATGGCTGGGGGTTAAGTCACCACTCTCTCACATCACCATTGGTCTAAGTACTGGCGCATGTCAGGGTAAAGCCTAGCCAAATGCAAGTCTTCTACTTAGTTACATCAAGTCAGATCCAGATATGTCCATTCCTCGTCCCTGACGATCCTTTCCGGTATCCTTCACACTAGAGTCCTCATAGTCCCTGACTACGGACTCATCAACCCTATTGGTCATCCACATATGGTAAACGGGAAGCTCTCACGTCCTCTCACGGGTTGGTTACCGGTCTTGAGCGCCCGTGAGCCCAAGTCTATCCATATGCAACCCTACCAATAAATGGCCCCCACAATGTGATTCCTGTCCTCTCACGGGTTGGTTACCGGTCTTGAGCGCCCACAAATCCCCATTGCTACCACGGGTCGCTCGGTCTCAATACCCCTCCGATTAGGGTCTGACATAACGGGGTATTCCTAGCCAAACACTGTTAGACAGCCCTAGGTATGAAAATCAATAATTCAGGAAGGTGTCAATGGGCATCTTTGGAGAACATCCCATACTATTCCCTCCGATGTCCAAGGACAGAAGTGTCAAAAGGACACCTCTCCTTCCCGAACCATACTTAATCAATCACAATCACAAATCAATCATATCATATACACATTTACAGTATATAGAAAATATACCATAATAAGATTCATCTCATATACAGTTGACAAATAAAGACATTCATAAACTAAAGAAAGCAAGTAAATAAAGCTACTGTAATTAAAGTAAGTGCAGCAGTAATATATTCATAAAAGAATGTAATTATGGTAACAAATCCAAAAGATTCTAATATAGAAACTAAAATCACACAATCTATGCTATTATAGAAGTAACCATCCTTACCTTATATAACTTGAAGAGAATCTTCCCAAACTTGGCAAGAAGGTCCTAAACAAGTATATATATCATATTAGGAAAGAAACCTAGAAGGAAAGATATCAAAACATCCAAAACAGACCAAATTTGGAGTTGCTGTACTCATTGGTCGATTGGATTGGTCTACTGTCTCAGTCGACCAATCAGCGACCAAAGAGGCCAGATGGCCTACAAAATCAAAGTTTTAAGAATAAAGAACCGAATTTGGTGGTTCAAAAGGGTACCAAACAAGGGGGAAACTACATTGGTAGTATCCTAACATATAGAGGACCTCAAAATATTAATCGAATCAAGTTTTCAAGTTACAAATTAGGAAACAAAAAGTTACCATAATTAGATTAATCATGGTTCTTGAAGAATTAAGAATACAAATCATGGACACGAACAATAGGAGAATGAATCATTGATTTTGATTAAGATATCATAGAAGGCATACTTAGATCTTCAAGAAAATAGATCTAAGAACATAAATCTAAATAAGGAAACAAAACTTACCATAGATGTATCAGTCATGATTCTTGAAGAAAGCATGGTATGATAGAAGAGAAACAACTAGAGATTGATAGATCACAACTCTTGTAAAGAAAACACAGCGATTGACTACTAATATGATCAATAAAACAGATCTAAGAAGATCAGAATTTGAATCAAAAGATGAACAAAGACAAGATCATGACTTGATCATGATTCCTTCAAAAGCTTGCAATGATCATGGTTAAGATCATCGCATTAGCCATTAATCCTTAGGAAGATCATGAGGGATGAGTAGAGAGATGTTTGCAACAGAGAATGCAGCATCTTCTCTACTGTCTCAGCCCAAAAAGGAAAGAAAAACAGAGATGGAGAAGAAGAAGAGAGTGTAGACATACCTTTGATGCAAGAGGAAGAAGATTACTTGAGTTCTTGCGAGGGATCAACCAAGGATGCAAGGAAATTGATTAGAATGGAGTTCTAACTCGTTCCAGAGGCTTAGGAGGCAGAGGAGACGAACGAATCCCGAGATTGGACTTAAATAGAGCAACAAAGACCTAAATCTGGAAAACAGATCTCATTGGTCGATTGGATTGGTCTACTGGCCCAGTTGACCAATCAGTCGACCAATGGAGACAGCAAGGTACAGATTGCACTGTTTTGGTCATAACTTCTTCGTTTGAAGTCCGATTGATCCGAAATTCGAAAGGGAACTTCACACAAACATACTAAGACTATCTAGCATGAATTTGACATCATCCATGGTCCAAAAATCAGTACTTTATAAATTGGGAACATGAGTTTCTAAATTGGAAACAACATGGTTCTCATAGCAAACTCACCATGGATTCAAGGGAAGAATTAGAGAGAACAAGGCTTCTCTCTAATGGAATATCAAGAACATATCAGAGGCAAGAATAACTAAATAGAAAATCAAAAGAATACTAATCCTAGAATGAGAGGAATCAAAAATAGAAACTTACTAGAATGCTTATATCAATGGTCAACATAGAAGGCTAAAATGGCTAGAAATAAAGGGGAATTGATTCAAGGAGATGAAATACATTGGAACAGTAGTAAGGCTAAGATCAAACATGTTAAACATTAATTAGAAAAGAAGCTACAGTAGAATGATCATGCTGTCCAAAACTCAACCAAAATCAGTGAAGAATTGAGGAGATTCACCATGTGGTTTCAAGGAATGAATAAAGTGATTGGGGGTTCACTCTGAGACATAAAGAGATTAGAGAATAGGTAGCTATAGTAGTGTAACACCTTCTCCATAATCAAAACATCAAGATAGAACATAAGAAGAAGAAAAGAGAGAAGAAGGAGATAGAACACTGAAATCAAGGTCCAACTTCAAGATGTAACATTAAACTAACCTTTCTTCACCCAAAAGAGATAGGGTGTCCTGGCTAGGTTTGGGCTGGATTTCACATAAGCTAGCTAGACTTTATGTGGACAATGTAGTTCGTCTACATGGAGTGCCAGTGAGTATCATTTCGGACCGTGGATCCTAGGTTCACCTCAAGGTTTTGGAATGGATTGCAGAAAGCCTTGGGAACCCAATTGAATCTGAGTACAGCTCATCACCCACAGTCTGATGGACAATCTGAGCGGACAATTCATATTCTTGAAGACATGCTTAGGTCTTGTGTGGTTGACATGGGTAGAAATTGGGATGAACACCTAGCCTTAGTCGAGTTTGCCTATAACAACAGTTACCAAGCAACAATAGGCATGGCTCCGTTTAAGGCTTTGTATGGTAACACTTGTAGAACGCCCTTGTATTGGACTGAGACTGGTGAAAGAAAAGTCTTAGGTCCAGAGATGATTGAAGCTACCAGTGATATGGTTGACATGATTCGGGAAAGGATCAAGTCTGCTCAGTCAAGACAGAAGTCGTATGCTGACAAGCGAAGAACCGACTTAGAATTTCCAATTGGAGAGAAAGTGTCACATCCACCCAGCCGGTACCCCATTTGGAATACCCGGGATGTGATCCACAGTCCAAGGATCAATGATCTGAGGTCCATGCCTCCCACATACACGGTAACACAATCATGAACAGTAATAATCAATGGTAAAACAGTTAATACTAAATATCATGAATAAGATAAGACTAAATAAATCAGAGTGCGGAAGGCAATAACATTAAAGCATAATCATAAGGGTGAGAGAAGGTATGACAACCACTCTCTCAGAACAGCGGAAAAGAAGTGTGATAACGTCAAATACATGTCTAAAAGCCAAAAGGTAAATTCAAAGATAAGTTAGTTACAAGACCAATGGTTCCACAAATACACCAGGGGAATGGGGCACGATGCTAGGGTTTCTTCTATACTAATGGTAGTCTCCTCAACAGTACGGATGAAGTAAACCTAGCGCTGCCGCTCCCGCACCACTGTGGGGCTAACCCTGGTGTGAATAATAATCCTCCTCGGCTCTAATATACGAATCCTCACCGACGCCACTACCCGGAGGGTAGTATGTGGAATCATAGTCCGCCACATAGGAGGTGCCATCGTAATCTTCGGTACCTGGAATGTAATCTAAAACATTTGCACAAAAGGAATGAGTTCGAAGAACTCAGCAAGGAAGTTATTCCATAATTAGAAATCATACACATTCAGAACATATAATAATGCAATGTGATATGGAACATATGATGCAGATATGAGCCTAACTCTATGAATGCTGGTCTCTATGGTAGACATGCTTTAAGTCATAGCACCGTACTTCTCTGGGTCGTCAGTCACTCTCCCATTTCCATATCTTGGGAATGCCCGGGGAAGATCGGTAAAGTCATCAAAACCATGGTAAGGGGAATCGGTCACCGCTCTCTCACATCACCATTTGGTCAAGTACGGGCGCATGTCACAGTAAAGCCTAGCCCAATGCAAGTCATCTACTCAGTCGGTCAAGTCAAATTCAAATACGTCCATTCCTCGCCCCCGGCGATCCTTTCCGGTATCCTTCACACTAGAGTCAGCGAAATCCCGGATTTCGGACTCATCAACCCTATTGGTCATCCACATATAGTAAATGGGAAGCTCTCACGTCCTCTCACGGATTGGTTACCGGTCTTGAGCGTCCGTGAGCCCAAGTCTATCCATATGCAACCCTACCAATAAATGGCCCCTTTCAGGTATCCGTAGCATGGTTTATGTCCCCTACCGGATTGGCTACCGGCCTAGAGCGCCCATCCAACCATACACTACCACGGGTTGTTCGGTCTCAATGCCCTTCCGATTCGGGTCTGACACGACAAGGATGAACCTAGCCACACAACTAGACACTCCTATGTATGTCATCCAATAACTCGGGAGAGTGTCGATAGGCACCACCGGAGAATATCCCATACTATTCCCTCCGATGCCCAAGGACGAAGTGTCGATAGGACACCCTCCAATCCCAAGTCATACGTAAGCAATCACACATCAGATCTCATCATTTCTCATGCATCCAATGCATATTCATAATAGTACTCAAATCATGATATTGAAACGAATCATTATAAACATAAGCAAATCAAAATGATAGAGTAGCACAACAATTGTATAAAGATTTAAATATTACTGTTCCAACACATATGTATCAGTATCATAATGATTGAAAGAATTTAGGGACTTCATTCTTTGAATAAAGCATAGTTCAATATTTGATGACTTATATGTTTATGGATATAACCATCCTTACCTTGGATGAGTTGATGATGAATTGAGAATACCAAGAATAGTCCAATAAAAGTGTTAAGGCCCTAAACAAACATCAATAATAAGTTAGAAAAGAAGTCGGGAAGATCGGATGTCATTCGAGTCAAAATCGACCAAGGTTGCTTGTCAGCAACAACTCTGGTCGATGGTTTTGGTCGATGGTATCGACCAAAATGATCGACCAAAATAGTCCTCGGGCAGAATAGTGGATTTTGGGGATTTTTGGTCCGAAATGAGTCTTCCGTTGTTCGGATCAATCTGGAACTTGGAGGCATACTTAACAACAGTAGTAGGACACTATAAATCAAGGAATTAACCCAATCCAATGGTCTAATTAAAAAGCCCCAATTTGAGCTATCAAGTTCAAGTGATAAACATCATGGCATGAGTTGGGATTGATTGCATTGATGAGGAATAGCATGCAATAGTTAGAGGAACTAATAGAAATTCGATTGGAATCATATGGCAATGTTAAACATGAACATAATACACTCTATAGCTCAGTTTGATATCAAATGGTATGATGTTAATAGGTAAATCATGGAATACATATGCTAGGCATGAGATATAAGCATTAGCATCAATGAATGGCTAAGGGAATCATGGATTGAGCATGAGTAGGCACTTGGAGTGGTGGTTGCAAGGTTGCAGCACCATTCCAAATGTCCCACCAGCAAGATGACAATAGAAAGGAGTAGAAAATGGTAGGGTAGAGAGTGGAATGAAGAGTCTTACCTTAGTGTAGAAGATGAAGGCAAGAATCAATGATAAACTAAGTGTCTTTGATGAGATACCCTTCACACTAACCAAGGAGCTGCTTTGGGAAGCTCTCCCCACGTTCTCAGGTGAGAAAAATGATTGCAAAAGGCTCAAGGCTCGAGGTCATATTAAATAGAAAAGGAATATTCCATGGAATCATTAACTTGGCAGACTGGGACATTTTGGTCGATGCTTTTGGTCGATGGTATCGACCAAAATGATCGACCAAGATGATTTCGGTAGAAAACTCAGGTTTAGAACAGCAACTTCAAGTAGGGATTTGAAAGGCTATACAGGGTCAAATTGAGTGAGGTTTTCTTCCACAATTCAATCAAGAAGTCTAGTTTCGGGGAATACCTTCGGATTGTGCACAGGAGGTCATTTGGTACATCAACCATGTTAATCTTCTCCGATGCGCAGACTTTTCTTAAACACTGATAATGCATTTAAGCAAGGGGTATCATTGTCAATGTCCATGGGCTCGGTCTCCAAATCATGATCATCAATCAGGATGGTCCATAGATCTCTTCTTCCACCGCTTCGGGTCCTCGGACCTGAATACAACAGTGGATCCGGGTCAGGGTCAAGGTTAGAATAGGGCTGGATATTACAGAAAGTCTTCCTTAAAGTATCACCTATGAAAGGGGTGACAAGATTCAATGTGAAAGGAAAGCTTAGTCCCCGCTTCATTGGACCTTTTGAGATTCTGGAAAGGGTTGGACCGGTAGCATACCGCTTGGCCTTGCCTCCATCACTTGCTGGAGTTCACAATGTGTTCCATGTTTCAATGCTTCGGAAATACCTAGAAAACCCGGAGCACATACTACAGCAAGCACCCGAAGGACTTAGTGTCGATCTTTCTTATGATGAAGGACCAGCCGAGATCCTAGATAGAAAGGACAAGCAGTTGCGGAATCGCACCATCCCTCTGGTGAAGATCCGATGGAAAAACCATACCCCCCGAAGAAGCTTCATGGGAGAAAGAAGAAGACATGAAGGAGAAGTTTCCTCATCTTTTTGGAAGCACGAGTACGCTTTCAATTTCGAGGACGAAATTCTTTTAAGGGGGGGAGAATGTAATATCCAACCCTATTCTAACCTTGACCTTGACCCGGATCCACTGTTGTATTCAGGTCCGAGGACCCGAAGCGGTGGAAGAAGAGATTTATGGACCATCCTGATTGATGATCATGATTCGGAGACCGAGCCCATGGACATTGACAATGATACCCCTTGCTTAAATGCATTGTCAGTGTTTAAGGAAAGTCTGCGCATCGGAGAAGATTAATATGGTTGATGTACCAAATGACCTCCTGTGCACATTCCAAAGGTATTCCCCGAAACTAGACTTCTTGATTGAATTGTGGAAGAAAACATCACTAAATTTGACCTTGTATAGCCTTTCAAATCCCTACTTGAAGTTGCTGTTCTAAATCTGAGTTTTCTGCTGAAAACATTTTGGTCGATCATTTTGGTCGATACCATTGACCAAGGACCATCGACCAAAATGTCCCGATCCGCCAAGTTAATGATTCCATGGAATATTCCTTTTCTATTTAATATGACCTCGAGCCTTGAGCCTTTTGCAATCATTTTTCTCACAGGAACGTGGGGAGAGCTTCCCAAAGCAGCTCCTTGGTTAGTGTGAAGGGTATCTCATCAAAGACACTTAGTTTATCATTGATTCTTGCCTTCATCTTCTACACTAAGGTATGACTCTTCATTCCACTCTCTACCCTACCATTTCCTACTCTTTTCTATTGTCATGTTGCTGATGGGACATTTGGAATGGTGCTGCAACCTTGCAACCACCACTCAAAGTGCCTACTCATGCTCAATCCATGATTCCCTTAGCCATTCATTGATGCTAATGCTTATATCTCATGCCTAGCATATGTATTCCATGATTTACCTATTAACATCATACCATTTGATATCAAACTGAGCTATAGAGTGTATTATGTTCATGTTTAACATTGCCATATGATTCCAATCGAATTTCTATTAGTTCCTCTAACTATTGCATGCTATTCCTCATCAATGCAATCAATTCCAACTCATGCCATGATGTTTATCACTTGAACTTGATAGCTCAAATTGGGGCTTTTTAATTAGACCATTGGATTGGGTTAATTCCATGATTTATAGTGTCCTACTACTGTTGTTAAGTATGCCTCCAAGTTTCAGATTGATCCGAACACCGGAAGACTCATTTCGGACCAAAATCCCCAAAATCCACTATTCTGCCCGAGGACTATTTTGGTTGATCATTTTGGTTGATACCATCGACCAAAACCATCGACCAAAGTTGTTACTGACAGCAACCTTGGTCAGTTTTGACTCAAATGACATCCGATCTTCTCGACTTCTTTTCTAACTTATTATTGATGTTTGTTTAGGGCCTTAACACTTCTATTGGACTATTCTTGGTATTCTCAATTCATCATCAACTCATTCAAGGTAAGGATGGTTATATCCATAAACATATAAGTCATCAAATATTGAACTATGCTTTATTCAAAGAATGAAATCCCTAAATTTCTTTCAATCATTATGATACTGTTACATATGTGTTAGAACAGTAACATTTAAATCTTTATACATTTGTTGTGTTACTCAATCATTTTGATTTGCTTATGTTTATAATGATTCGTTTCAATATCATGATTTGAGTACTATTATGAATATGCATTGGATGCATGAGAAATGATGAGATTTGATGTGTGATTGCTTACGTATGACTTGGGATTGGAGGGTGTCCTACTGACACTTCTATCCTTGGGCATCGGGGGGAATAGTATGGGATGTTCTCCGATGGTGCCTATCGACACTCTCCCGAGTTATTGGATGACATACATAGGAGTGTCTAGTTGTGTGGCTAGGTTCATCCTTGTCGTGTCAGACCCGAATCGGAAGGGCATTGAGACCGAACAACCCGTGGTAGTGTATGGTTGGATGGGCGCTCTAGGCCGGTAGCCAATCCGGTAGGGGACATAAACCATGCTACGGATACCTGAAAGGAGCCATTTATTGGTAGAGTTGCATATGGATAGACTTGGGCTCACGGGCGCTCAAGACCGGTAACCAATCCGTGAGAGGACGTGAGAGCTTCCCGTTTACTATATGTGGATGACCAATAGGGTTGATGAGTCCGAAATCCGGGATTTCGCTGACTCTAGTGTGAAGGATACCGGAAAGGATCGCGGGGGCGAGGAATGGACGTATCTGAATCTCGACTTGACCGACCGAGTAGATGACTTGCATTGGGCTAGGCTTTACCGTGACATGCG
Organism: Hakea prostrata; assembly: GCF_041222555.1. Lineage (NCBI taxonomy): Eukaryota > Viridiplantae > Streptophyta > Magnoliopsida > Proteales > Proteaceae > Hakea > Hakea prostrata. Next base: position 27,935,923 of record NC_142607.1, on the reverse strand, counting down.
CCGTATCTTGACCAAATGGTGATGTGAGAGAGCGGTGACCGATCCCCCTTACCATGGTTTTTGATGACTTTACCGATCTTCCCCGGGCATTCCCAAGATATGGAAATGGGAGAGTGACTGACGACCCAGAGAAGTACGGTGCTATGACTTAAAGCATGTCTACCTTAGAGACCAGCATTCATAGAGTTAGGCTCATATTTGCATCATATGTTCCATATCACATTGCATTATTATATGTTCTGAATGTGTACGATTTCTAATTATGGAATAACTTCCTTGCTGAGTTCTTCGAACTCATTCCTTTTGTGCAAATGTTTTAGATTACATTCCAGGTACCGAAGATTACGATGGCACCTCCTATGAGGCGGACTATGATTCCACATACTACCCTCCGGGTAGTGGCGTCGGTGAGGATTCGTATATTGGAGCCGAGGAGGATTATTATTCGCACCAGGGTTAGCCCCACAGGTTGTGCGGGAGAGCGGCAGCTGGGGGTTTACTTCATCCGTACTGTTGAGGAGACTACCATTAGTATAGAAGAAACCCTAGCATCGTGCCCCATTCCCCTGGTGTATTTGTGGAACCTTGGATTTTGTAATTAACTTGTCTTTGAATTATTCCGGTGATACTTGGATATGTAACTAACTTGATTTAATACCTTTCCGCTACTCTGAGAGGGTGACTACCATACCTTCTCACCCTTTATGATTTTGATCATACCTTATTTATTATCTATATTCCGCACTCTGATTTAGTTAATCTTGTCTTATTCATGATACTTGATATTAGTTGTTTTTACCATTGATTATTACTGTTCATGATTGTGTTACCGTGTATGTGGGAGGCATGGACCTCAGATCATTGATCCTTGGACTGTGGATCACATCCCTGGTATTCCAAATGGGGTACCGGCTGGGTGGATGTGACAAGGGTGATCTCATATCTTGGTTGACTGACTGGTCGACTGACAGTCGACCAAGCAGTCGACCAAGACTTGTTATCCTCAGGGCAGAATCAAAACTTGGTCCGAAATTGACCTTCCGGTGCTCTGATCGACACGAAATTTGGAGGGCATGTTTATAACAGTAAGAGGACACTACAGACTAATTTTCATGATGATCCAACCGTCCAATCAGAAATTCCCAATTCGAAATTTTAAGTTCTATATGTTAATTATCAAGAATCAAATTGGAATTGATTGGAATTGTAAAGGATGATGGAAATCAATCAAGTGAATGCTAAGAATCAAGTTAAAAACTTAATTTCATAATAATCTAAGCTTACCATGTATCTACATATCAGTTTTGAATCAAGGATAGGTTAAATCGAAAAGAATCAAGGTAATGAAGTGCTAGTAATCTCAATGGAATCATAACATAGCATGAGTGGGGGAGGATCATGGAATTGAAAAGGGGGAAACTCATGGTTAAGTGTTTGCAAGGTTGCAGCACTTCAACCATGGTCTCAAGATCATAGATTGATAGAAGATGAATAGATTAGAAGAAGAATAGAAGGAATCATACCTTTAGTTGATGATTAATGTATAGCACTAATGATTTGAGTCAAAGATCTTCCCAAACATCAAGAAAAGCCCAAGAGAGTGTCCAACCTCAAGCTCTGGAGTGTCAATGATTAGTTTAGGTCCTCATTCATGAGTTCCAAAAAGGTAGGGGCAAAATGGGAAGTGATTTAGTGAATATTCGAATTCCATTACTCTTGGTCGACTGGCTGGTCGACTGTCAGTCGAACAAGCAGTCGACCAAGCCATGACAACAACTTCAGGAGTGGATTCAGGAGGCTATATAGGGTCAAATCGAGCGGGGTTTTCTCCTACAAGTCAATCAACAAGTCTAGTTTCAGAAAATACCTTTGGATTGAGAGCAGGGTTCCAGGAAGTGCTTCAACTAATTCAATCTTCATCGATGCGCAGATTTTCACTCAACACTAACAATGTGCTCAAGTAAGGGGCATCATTGTCAATGTCCATAGGCTCTGTATCAAGCATTGAATCATCCACTAAGAGGGCCCACAGGTCTCTTCTACCACCACTTCTGGTCTTCGGAACTGCAATAGTATAAAATCCGGGCCGGGTTAGGGTTAGGATAAGGCCGGATTTTACAGCAGGACATGCCGAAAACCATAAACTAGACCATGACCTCACCTAAAGAAGGTACCACTACATAGAATTGCAAGGACCTTGAGACCTACAATGCTTGGAAGAGGAAGGAAAAGGTAGCTAGGATTACCATCCTGAGCTCCATAAGGGGTGATCTGATTCTTCGATTTGAGAAGCACCAAACTGCAAAGTCTTTGTGGGAGGCAGTGAAGTTTCAGTATGGAGGGACTTCCACCACCAGAAGCTGCCAGTTGAGACTCACTTTTGATGGTTATAAGATGTGTCAAGGTCATACCATGAGACAACACATAACCATCATGTCCAACATGATAAGTGAGTAAAGCGCATGTGGGCGCCAAAAGATTGATGAGGAGCAAGTCTCCATAGTCATCAAGTCATTGCCCACGTCTTGGGAGGACATGAAGATCTTAACACATGTTGATGATGTCAAGACATTCGATCAAGCTAACAAGCACCTTGAGCTGGAGGATGACCGGATGATGGCTAATGCCCCTCCCACTGAGGTATTTGCCACTGAAGTGAGCACCAGTAAAGGTGCAAGCTTTAAGCACAAGAAGGATAAGGTTCAACCTCAACGTTCCAAGAAAGGCAATAAGGGTAAAAATGGAAATAAGCATGGTCCCAAGCGTTCCAGGGTGACCAGAGGTGGCAAAAAGAAATCGCCTGCAATTTGCTTCAATTGTTAGAAGCTTGGTCAATTTGCTCATGACTGCATGGAGCAGGATGTATGTACTTTGGGTTATACCTCATCTTGTTATGTAACAAGCACTTCAATGCTTGTTGAATTAAATCCTCTATGGATTGTTGATTCAGGTGTGACAGAACACATAACAAGGGAACATTTGAGATTCATGGAATACCGTCGTATTCTAAGAGGAAGCAAAAGAATAACAATGGGGAACAACTTGAGTGTGGAGGTCCATGATGTTGGCATGTGCAAAGTAGTTTTGCGGGGTGGCTGAACGCTGATACTCCATGATGTGTAGTATGCTCCAGATATTCGGTGAAATCTTGGTTCTGTTATTTTTCTTATGAGACATGGTTTTAGGGTTGTATTTGAGAACAATTCTATAGTTTTGTATCTAGGTGATACAGTTTATGGTTGTCACACCCCACCTGTCGGTATTAGTTATGCCTACAATCCACGGTCTTACCATCAATAATAATAAATGCAAGAAATAGAAAATCAAGAGCAAGTTCAAATAATTAATCAAAAAGGATTACAGGAGTCCAAATACACCAATAATGAATGAAAGAAAAGAATCAAATCAAAGTAATCAAGTTTCAAAGATTATCGAGTTCAGGGGAAGCAATAAAATAAAGTAAATCAGTTTCTTTCTAGTAGCTTTCTCTAAAGCAAAAATCTTCCCTTCTAAAATGGTAAGAAAGGGGGTTCTCCAGTTCTTCTTCAAGGACTTCTCAAAATGCCTGACAGTTTGCCTCCTTCTGCCGTCAATGGGTGCTGTAAGTGCACTCCAAGCATCCGCAAGAGGCTTCGTGGAATACATCTCTGTCTCCCAATGATGGTACCTGTCACATCCACCCAGCCGACCCCCTCCCCCCCCCCCGGGGGGGGGGCCCCCCCCCCAAAACCCCGGTGGAAACCCCCCCCCCCCTTTCAACAAAATAAAAAAAAAAAAAAAAAAATAAAAATTTTTTAAAAAAAAAAAAAAAAGAAAAAAAAAAAAAAAAAAAGGGCCCCCCCCCCCCCCCCCCCCCCCCCCCCCCCCCCCGGCCCCCCCCCCCCGAGTGATCAACCTCCCACATAAACAATAACATAATCATGAACAACCATAACAAGAGTGCGGAAGATAAATCATAGATCCAATAATGAAAGAATGAATCATAAACGAAACGGAATAATAGATATAATCGAGTGTCAAACGGATAAGTAAAGTGAAGCAAAAATCCCACTTTACATCCGGCGGAAAAGTAGCTCGAAAGAATAAACTAGATAAAAACTAATCCCAGAGCAAGTACATTGGGTAACTAAATTATTCTCCACTTTGTAGACGACATCCTTGTAGGTGTAGATCTCATAAATAGCACAAGGACGCTTCCACTCAATGGTCGGACTAAGCATCGTACGGAGCATAACCACCCGTGGAATCTTCGAGTAATTGTGGTAACCGCAATCACCTTCCCCGGAGATATGCCTCTTCGCCTTGCGCTTCCTCATAGGGACCGTCATAGTATTCCGACTGCGGGGATAGTCTAACAACATTGTACAATAAAGGAATGAGTTTCAAAGAAACTCGGTAAGGCGTTAAAATCCATAATAACATAAATGGCAGAATTCCGAACAAACATAAATGCAATATGATATGAGACAAACAATGAATGAATGTTTCTAACTCTATGTATGCTGGTCTCTATTGGCAGACATGCTTTAAGTCATAGCACCGTACTTCTTTAGGAAAGTCCACTCACATCCTCAACCATTTAAGATATCTTGGATTCTCTCACGGATCATTTCACCGGTCTTGAGCAGCCGATTGGTAATGGGTCCTTCATCCCTCGGGACAAACCTTGGCGGGGGGTTAAGTCAACACACTCTCTCACAACCATTTGGTATAAGTGCGGCGCATGTCGGGGTAATACCTAGCCAAATGCAAGTCTTCTACTTGGTTACATCAAGTCGGATCCGGATACTTCCATTCCTCGTCCCTGACGATCCTTTCCGGTATCCTTCACACTAGAGTCGGCGTATCCTATGGCACCGACCAACTCGGACTACGGACTCATCAACCCTATTGATCATCCACATATGGTAAACGGGAAGCTCTCACGTCCTCTCACGGGTTGGTTACCGGTCTTAAGCGCCGTGAGCCCAAGTCTAACCATATGCAACCCTACCAATAAATGGCCCCCACAATGTGATTCCTGTCCTCTCACGGGTTGGTTACCGGTCTTGAGCGCCCATGAATCCCCATTGCTACCACGGGTCGTTCGGTCTCAATACCCCTCCGATTAGGGTCGACATAACAGGACATCCTAGCCAAACACTACTAGACAATCCTATATGTCATCCAACGGTTTAGGAAGGTGTCCAGAGGGCATCTCCGGAAACATCCCATAATATTCCCATAGTAGTCCAAGGACGAAGTGTCAAAAGGACACCCCCCTTTCCAAACCATACGAAGCATACACATGCATCAATTCATATCATCACATATATGGTAACTCCATATATGGAAAGAAATCAATATTTACAATCATTTGTATAACATTGGTAAGTAAATCATACATGAATCAATCAATATGAATAAGTAACGCTACGAATCAAAGTAGCAACAGAGAATATCATTGTAAGAATCTAATTTAGGAAACATATTAATGATATTCAAATATAGAAACTAGATTCATGCTATCTATGTAATTAAGGAAATAACCATCCTTACCTTTTATAACCGCAAAGAATCCTAAGAAATCAAGTAAGATCTTGGCAAACTTGAGAAGAAGGTCCTAAACAAGTATATACAACATATTAGGAAAGATCCCTAACAGAAAATATAGCAAAGATCCAAAGCAGACCAATCGGAGTTGCTTGAACTCATTGGTCGAGTGGATTGGTCGAGTGGTCCAATCGACCAATCACGACCAATGCGCGATAGAGCTTAGAAAATCGAGTTTTGAGATATGAAATCCGAATTTGGTGGTTCAAAAGGGTACTAATCAAGGGGTAGACTACATCAGTAGTATTCTAGCATATAGGGGACCTCAAAACACTAATCAAATCAAGGTATCAAGATCCAAATTAGGAAACAAAAAGTTACCATAAATAAATCAAACATGGATCTTGATGAATTTTGAAATAGAAAACAAGGACAAGAACAATAGGAGGATGGATCATTGCTTTCGGTAATGAAATCATGAAAACATGCATAAGTCTTCATAGAATAAGGCTTAGAAGCATAAATCTAAATAAGGAAATAAAACCTACCATATATGTACTATCATGCATCATGAAGAACACATAGTAAGGTAGAAGAGAACAACTAAAATTGTATAGATTATGGATCATAGAAAGAAAACACAACCATTAACCACTAACATGATCAATGAAAGAAGATCCAAAGAGATCAGAATTCAGATTAGGAAATTAACAGAGATTAAATCATGGTTTGATCATGAATCCTTCAAAAGCTTGCAATGATCATGGTTAAGATCATTGTTCTAGCCTTAAATCCTTAGGATGATCATGAGAACATGTTCAGAGATGTTTGCAACAGAGGATGCAGCATCTCTTCACGTCTCAACTCAAAAAGGAAAGAAAAACAAAGATGTAGGAGAAGAAGAGAGAGTAGACATACCTTTTGATGCAAAAAGAAGAGTTCCGACGAAGATCCGCCAAGAAAACTCCAAGGATGCAAGAGAGATGACTTGCAGAGGTCTTTGGTTCGTTCCAGAGGGTTTGGAGGCAGCAAATACGAAGTGGACTCGAGGTTAGACTTAAATAGAGCAAGAATCAACCTAATTGCCAAAGACAGCACCCATTGGTCGAGTGGATTGGTCGATCGCCGACCGACCAATCGTCGACCAATGCAGAAAAGCAAGGCCAAAACAGGGAATTGAAGGCCCAGATCAAATCCAAACCTAAAGGGGTTTTGCACACAAGTCAAGTGACTTACCTAGTAGGTAGAAATGCCTTCAAACCAAGATAGAGAGCACTCCAAGTCCATCAACTAATTAGATCTTCATCAGGATTCTGTTTCCATAAATAGAACCTCATCATCAACCTTCATGGATTCAAAGCGAGACACCAAGTCCTCTACTGGGATGGCCCAAAGCTGACTTCTTACTTTACTTCGGGTCATCGGACCTACAAATAACAAGGTTTCCGGGTCAAGGTTAGGGCTGGGTTTCACAACGAGTACAACGGAATGTAGTTCGAAAATCAAATGGGATTACAACCGATTCTAAAGACAGGAAAAAAAGATATAATCTAACTAAATTAGAGTCTTTTCTACTTTATAAAGGATGTCCTCATAAATGTAGACTTCATCGATGATGCTCAGACGCTCCCACTCCATAGTAGGGCTAATCCTGGTAATAAGAGAGACCACTCGAGGGATCCTCACAGTAATCTTCGTAATCGCCAACACTTTGCGTATGGTACGCTTCTTCATCTTGCGCTTCCTCATATTGTGCTTCATAGCCATCAAAACTTGTAGAATAGTCTAACCAAAAGATATTGTACAAAAAGGAGTGAGTTTCAAAAGAAACTCAGCAAGGCAAGTTATTCCATAATAGCATAAATAACATAGTATCACAACAAAGCAATAAGTGATATGATATGAGACAACAATGCATGTATGAGTCTAGCTCTATGTATGCTGGTCTCTATAGGCAGACATGCTTTAAGTCATAGCACCATACTTCTTTGGGTAGGTCTCATCTCACAACGCCGGTTGGCAAAGGGTCCTTCATCCATCTTGGACAATCCATGGTTAGGGGTTAAGTCACTTCTCTCTCACATCACTGTTTGGTCTAAGTATTGGCACATGTCAAGGTAAAGCCTAGCCCAATGCAAGTCTTCTACTTAGTCATATCAACTCAGATCCAGATACGTCCATTCCTTGCCCTTGGCGATCCTTTCCGGTATTCTTCACACTAGAGTCAGCGTATCCGACTCTCTCAAATACGGACTCATCAACCCTATAGGTCATCCACATATAGTAAACGAGAAGCTCTCATGTCCTCTTACGGGTTGGTTACCGGTCTTGAATGCCCATGAGCCCAAGTCTATCCATATGCAACTCTACCCACAAATGGTCCCCACAATGTGATTCATGTCCCCTCACGGATATAACTCACTGGTCTTGAGCACCCATGAATCCCCATTGCTACCATGGGTCGTTCGGTCTCAATACCCTTCCGATTTGGGTCTGATATAACAAGGGTATAACCTAGTCAAACACTGCTAGACAAGTCCTAGGTATGAAAACCAATAATCCGGGAAAGCGTCAAAGGGCAACATTGGAAATATCCCATACTACTCCCAATGAGGTCCAAGGACAGAAATGTCAAAAGGACATTCCCCAATCCCAAATCATACCTAAGCAATCACAATCATAATTCAGTCATATCATCCACGAAAAATAATTCATCATATGAAAGAGTATAATAAGACAAGCTTAAATAAATAAGAAAACATACATGAGTAAGTATTCATACATAATCCAATACATAAAGTAAATAAGGAAATAAGATCCTAATGTACTTGCAGCATTCATATCATAATAGAAACTAACATAACAGTAGCAAATCTAGGTAGTTCCCAAATTAGAAACTAAATCTATGCAAATCTATGTTAATATGGTAACAACTTTCCTTACCTTAAATAGATTCGAGAATATTCTAGACGGACAAGAGGATGAATCCAAAGTTAGCAAATAAACCCTAGAATAGCATCACACAATCATTTGGAAGTAGTCCTAAAAGAATAAGCATGAATCGAATCAAATCGGACGAAGAAAACAGATTCTGCCGTTGCGGGTTGATTGGCTGGGTTGAGTGCTCCAGTCGACCCAGGCAATTTGCCCAAGAGCAAATCCGAAAATAAAAATAGAATCTTGATCCGAAACCTATGCTACACAAACCGGAATGCGACGAAACTTGGAGGGATTGTCTAACACAGTAGTCTAAGACTAAAAAGCATAATTTAGACATCAAACCACCATTAAAACATTACTTACTAATTTAGAACCATAGTTTCTATTTTGGTAAAAATCATAGTTTTCATTGGAAACATACTATGAATGAAAGAGATGAACTAGAGATGATTAGATCTCATTCTAGTACAAGAACATAGTAGATCAGAGGTATGAATAATCATAGAGAAACATCTATAATGCTAGAATGAATCAAAATAGGAAATATTATCATAGTTTAAGAAGAAATCATAAGAATCATGTCAAGAATGAATGAGATGATCTTAGCACAAGAGAATGAAAAGAGATTGTAAAGATATGACAACAAGGTTGCAGCATCTTCATCATAATCTCAGTTCAGAGATGAGAGTGATCATAGAAAGAATAAATCATTAACATAAAAGATGGATTCCTAATCTTTAATTGAAGAACAAGAGAGAGAGTTTGCAAGATTGCAAGATTAGGTCTTCTTCTTCACTCTTGGAGGCTTGGAGATGGTTTCCCTTCGTTCTCTAAGTGTTATGGAGGCTAGGGATACTAAAATCACGAAGTCATGGGGTATATATAGCAAGATTCTCAAAACAGAAGATTCTGTTCGAGTTCAGCAACTCTGGGTCGATTGGCTGGGTAGCATTGGCTAGTCGACCCAAGCACTCGACCCAAGCTGACAGAAGGCCAAAAATAGGGATTTGAGGGTCTTCCACTACTCGGAATCAAATGAAACTTTAAACACATATTCTATAACATACCTAGCATGGAAAAATGGCTTTAAATCATATCCCACCAAGCTCTAAGGTCATCAACTAATCTTCTATTCATCAAGGTGTAGTCTCTTCTCTATATCTAACACTGTCTTCAAGTATGGGGCATCATCTTCAATCTCCATAGGTTCGGAGTCGAACACTATATCTTCCACCAATATGGCCCATAGTTGACTTTCACTTCTACTTCGGGTCTTCGGACCTACAATCAAAGAGTATCCGGGTTAAGGTTAGGGCCGGGTTTCACAGTACCGCATTTTCTTTATAGAGGTTGCTTTAGTCACACGAAACTTCTCCTGATTCCGCAACACCATTTGAATAATACAATATAACATACAAAGAAAGGAATGAGTTCTGACGAACTCAGTAAGGATAAACACATTTCTCATACATAAGACAACATATCTAGATAAGCATATATGAAATGAATGATATGCAAGTATATGAATACTACTAAGATCTAACTATGCAAGTCTCTAGATAGTTGACAGGCTTTAAGATATAATACCAACCCTCTTCTGGTAGGTTTAGTCACTCTGATCCCTCACGAACTGGTTACCTCTGTTGGGATCTCGGGTAATGGGGTTCAGTCCTCATCAATCAACCATGGCTAGGGTTTAGGTCAACACTCTTTTACCACGACCATTAGCATAAACATTGGTGCATGTCGGGGTTTCTAATCCAATGCAAGGTCATACAATAACATATTACATGAAGTCTAGATACTTCCCTTATGGCACCAACCAACTTGGTTTCGTATCCTTCTTTATCTAGGTATGAGAACCCTCACGGATTGGCTACCGCTGTTGGACTCCATTCCCTAACCCTATGGTCATCCACATATTGTTGGGGTGGATGTTCTCATGACCCCTCACGACTCTCGGCCGCTCCTTGGATGTCCATGAGCCCAAACCCTAACATATGCAACCTTACCATTGTATGATCAACAATGGACCACTCAATCTCTGTACAGACTTGTTACCACTATAGGATGAAACAGTCACATCACTAATATCACGAGTCATTCAGTTTCAATTCCCCTCCTGAAAGGGTCACATCCACCCAGTCGGTACCCTATTTTGCATACCTAAGTGTGTGATCCACAACCCCAAAGATCAGTTCGAGGAAATCAACCTCCCACATTTACAATAATACAATCAAGAACAAGACAAAATCAATGTTTAACTATTATAAAAAAATAATCAAGATAAGATTCAAAGAGAATTTACAATATAATCAAAGTGTGGAAAATGATACCAATAGAATAAATCAATGTAGAGTGTAGTAGAAAATCACTATACAACAACAGTGGAATAGTAGACCAAAACTAGAAAGAATATTACAACTGATTTCCAAAAATAGCAAGAAAAGAAGTAAACTAAATCTAAACTAATGTCTCTTCAAACTTACAAGAACACTTCCAAAAGCAAAGGTCTCTATATCCAAGTATCGTTGAACTAGCACATGAGTACGACTAATCCTGATACGCTGCTCTGTCACCTTGGTAGTATTCACAGTCGTAGTCACTGTATCCAGCACCTTGGGTGTAGTATGAGTTATCCGGGGCAATCTCATATGCTTGTCTGTCATAGTCATCAATACTTGTAGATAGATTTAACAAAGTTGTGGCAAAAATGAGTGAGTTCAAAAGAACTCAACGAGGCAATTTATTCCATAATAACAAATATAGCATGATAGAAAAACATAAAGGATGCAACATGATATGAAATAGACATGCAAGTATGATTCTAACTCTATGTATGCTGGTCTCTAATGGCATACATGCTTTAAGTCATAGCACCAGACTCATCTGGGTAGGTTTCAAATCACTCTCTCTCAACCATCTCGGTATCTTGAGTTCTTCAGTGGTACTTGGGTCCTACATTCCTCTCAGACATTCCATGGCTAGGGTTTAGGTCACCGCTCTCTCACATCACCATTGGTCTGAGTATTGGTGCATGTCAAGGTTAAACTTAGCCCAATGCAAGTCTTCTACTTAGTTATATCAAGTCAGAGTTAGATACTTCCATTCCTCGCCTCTCACGATCCTTTCTAGTATCCTTCTCATTATAGTTAGCATATCCTATGGCTACAACCAACTCGAACTACGGACTCATCAACCCTATTGGTCATCCACAAATAGTAAACGGGAAGCTCTCATGTCCTCTCACGGGTTGGTTACCGGTCTTGAGTGCCCATGAGCCCAAGTCTACTACTGCAAGCCTACTAATGAATGGCCCCCACAATGTGATTAATGTCCACTCACAAGTTGGTTACCGGTCTTGAGTGCTCACAAATCCCCATTGCTGCCATGGGTTACTTGGTCTCAATTCCCTTTCGAATCTGGTCTGATATAATGGGGTAATCCTAGCCAAACACTGCTAGACAAGCCCTAGGTATGTCAACCAATAATCAGGGAAAGAGTCAAGGGGCATCATAGAAAATGTCCCATACCACTTCTACTGATGTCCAAAGACAGAAATGTCAAAAGGACATTCCCCATCCCCAATTACACTTAAGCAATCAAATTCCAAATCAGTCATTCATAAGCACAACTGACAAATCATTACATAGGGAAATAACCATTCATACATGATCAAAATAATAATTGAATTACATGAATAAGTCCTATTGTAGTTACAGTTGTGAAATCTAGCCCTTTCCTAACCCTAACCCGACCCGGATCCCTTGTTGTTTGTAGGCTCGAAGACCTGGAGTAGTGGAAGAAGAGACTTGTGGGCCGTCATAGTTGAAGATTTGGTGTATGACTCAATGCCTATGGATATTGACAGTGATGCCCCTTACTTGGATGCACTGTCAGTGTTCAATGAGAAACTGCACCTGGAAAGGGGGAAGCTTAGTTGAAGTGCGTGATGCATTTCCGATCTCATTCCGAAGGTATGTCTATAATCTATACTTATTGATTTACGTGTAGGAGAAAACCCAACTCAATTTGGATCTGTTTGGCCTTCCATTTCCCTGTCTGAAGTTGCTGTTCAGGCCTGGTCGACTGATCAGTCGACCAACAGATTCATAAATACGAAAATCACAAAATTCCTTACTATTTTAGGCCTACTTATTGGGACCTCATGAATAGAACCCTACTCTAATCATTGGACTCTAGAGAACGAGGAGTGACCTTCCCAAAGCCCTTCCTTGAAGTTGGTGAAGATTCTTGGTCTCAATCATTGCATTCCATCTCCATTGCTTACTCAAGGTATGATTTCTCTCTCTCATCCTCTATTCTACTCATTCCTCTACTCTTTCTTGCTATTGAGACCATGGCTAAAGTGCTGCAACCTTGCAAACACTTGGTCATGTGTTTCCCTTTCATTTCCATTGTTTCCTCTCATTCTTTCTATGCTATGATTCCATTACAATGACTAGCATTGCATTTCCTTGATTCCCTTCATTTCAACTTATTCTTTGATCTAAACTGATGTGTAGATATATGCTAGGTTTGATTTATTATTGGTTCATGATTTTAATCTAGTTCTTATCACTTCCTTAGCTAATTCCCCTTCATCCCTTGCCATTGTAACAATTTCCAATTCAATTCTTGATGTTTAACATATAGAGCATAGGGTTTCAATTTGGGTATTCCTAATTGGACCATTGGATCATGATAATACTTGTTGTATAGTGTCCTTATACTATTACCATCATTCCCTCCAAGTTTCCGATCGATCTGAGCTCCGAAAGATCGGTTTCGGGCCAAATTCACTATTCAGCCCTTTACTATTTATCTTGGTCAAATGCTTGGTCGATTGAGTCAGTCAACTAGCCAGTCGACCAGATGAGGACAACAACTCTATACTTGCTCGTTTTGCTCCGTTTGATCTCCGATTTGATTGTTTCCTTCTCTAATGTTGCATATATGTTGTTTAGGGTTCAAGCACTAAGTTGGGGACTATTCTAAGTGGTACTTGCAATTATTTTCGATCCGATTAAGGTAAGAACGGTTATACCCATATGACATAGACTATGTGATTAATACTCTGATGTTGACAACTTAGTAGGCTCAGTTTATTAGTTGTATTTAGACATCATATGACTATTGTAGTTACCTTGTAACAGTAGCAACATGTTTACTTACTCTTGTGTATCATGTCTATTTAATTCTTGTTATTTACTTGTACACTTGATCATGAGATGTTATGATGTCTTTCAATATAGTGATGTATTATGTATGTGTGATATGATGAATTGAGCATGTGATGCTTAAGTATGATTTGGGATTGAGGAATGTCCTATTGACGTTTCTGTCCTTGGCCATCGGAGGGAATATTATGGAATGTTCTCCGAAGGTGTTCATCGACGCTTTCCCAAATTATTGGATGACATACATAGGACTTGTCTAGACGTATGGCTAGGATGTCCCTGTCGTATCAGACTCGAATCGGAAGGGTATTGAGACCGAACGACCCTTGGTAGTGTATGGTTGATGGGCACTCAAGACCGCTAACCAACCCGTGAGAGGACATAAATCATATTACGGATACCTAAAAGGGGCCATTATTGGTAGGGTTGCAAATAGCTAGACTTGGGCTCACGCTTGAGACCGGTGAGTCATATCCGTGAGAGGACGTGAGAGCTTCCTGTCTACTATTTGTGGATAACCAATGGGGTTGATGAGTCTGGTGAGTAATATCCGTGACTCTAGTGTGAAGTATATCGGAAAGTATCACCCGAGGTGAGGAATGGACGTATCTAGATCTGACATGATATGTGTAGGTAATACTCCATGTAATTTTCAAATCTATAATTGATAGGAGAAAGATCCTTACCTGGATTCACTTTCCCAAATATGAAGTATATGCAGCGGAAGTAAATCTAGATCCATGTTCTCATTCCACCACCAAAGCTCTACCCGGAATATTCCACAATCACTAGGAAAGGGAATTATTTCCACAACCCAAATGCCGTGTGGAAAGGATGGAATAGTGATCTAAAGCAAATGAAATAAACCTCCAATGGGTTTCTCCTTCCTGCGTTTCTTGGAGAAAGGGAGCCGCCTCTTTTCTGGAAGAGCTCTCGTACAAATGAATCACACTCTTACTCAAGTGATGCGGTGGTTACAAATATATAACCTATATTCTGTAACCACCCTAATTGTGAGTTTCTAGATTTGCCCTTGGGCATCTAATTTATTGATTATATTAATAAATTCCAACATCTCCCACTTGCACAAGGGCAAGTGGTAATCTCTCAATGTGTCCCAGACACATGTATATCCCAGATATACACATTCAATCTATTTTCTATGTATCCCAGATACATGGACCTCTTGTGTCCTAGACACACATGTATATCCCAGATATACATATATATATATATATATATATATATATATATATATATATATATATATATATATATATATATATATATATATATTGATCTCTTCGCTATATATCCCAGAAACATAGACCACCTGTGTCCCAGACACTGACTTCCACAAGTCATACTGGCAAAATGGGTTGTGCGACCGGTGATATACCTGCACGCATGAGCCCCAAACTAGAAACCTTCCTAGAAGGCCAGAATGGCACATCACTCAAAGAAACAAATCAAATAAGCATTAGTATAACACAGTGTCCTAGGTTTATTCAAACTCACTAGACTAAAGGTATCTCGATCCCTCTGAGAGATCACCTTCTTGTCCTTAAAATGTTCACCACTGTAACACATACAATTGGTGCCAGCAAACACCTTTAGGGTGCAGTTGAATCAAACCTTTCCTTTCGCCCCAGATCATCACTACACTTAGAATTGACTCCTTTCCCGGTAGTGCCCCTTTAGGTCGAATCTATCATGACCATAGGTAACACCCCAAAGTAGCCACATCAACCCTTCATTACATGATGTCATTGAAAGTCACTAAGAACACTAATGGACCATAAGGTCCAGGACTCACACAATGAGAGGAGCAGGGATCCATCCTCTCATTTCCAATGATTGCTAAGCACAAATAGTATGATATACGTGCTATGGTGGAGCATTCTATATACAATAGAACGTATGTCCATGTCAACACCATATAGGTCTTAGTCTAGTTGCAACCTCTTGCGCCTAACCCAAGTTTCTTTATTGTCACCACCGTAGCACCACATAAAGTACTCGCACTGGCTCTTATAGGCAACATGAATAGTGGGAACATTCATGTCGATTCTCTTCACAATAGAGAAACTCATCTTGATTACAAATCAAGGCGACATCATGATTATGAATTGACCTACACAAAGTCATTCACAATCCGTCTTTCATCTCTGCTCGCCTCCAAGGCACCAGAGGCGAATGCTCGTGTGAGTGAGCCATTCTCTTGCCTATTGACATATCTTGTTTTATGCTAAAAGAACACAATCACACAGAAAGTGAATAAAATAAATGTTGGAATGAACTCATATTACTCAATAATAAGAAAGTTTTAGTACAAAAGTAAGTCACAATCTACGCAAGCCCAAGGATTTTACATGAGAAATAAAAACATCCTTGGCTATAGGTTTGGTAAGAGGGTCAGCTACCATCTGACTAGTAGATATGTGCTTAAGTACAACTTTCTTCCTTGATATAATGTCTCTAACAAAGTGATATCTCAATTGTATATGTTTGGTCTTCCCATGATACTTGGGGTCCTTGACATAGCTAAGAGCTGCCGTACTATCACAGTAGACAAGGGCAGCCTCTTTGGATGTCATCACAATTCCAGTATGTTGAAGGAATCTCCTCAACCAAACAACCTCTTGAACCGTAGCTGAGCATGCCACATACTTTGCTTCCATGGTCGAGAGGGATATACAAGTCTGCTTCTTGCTACACCACGAAATGGCCCCGCCATTCAGCAAGAAAGCATATTCAGAGGTTGATTTACGCTCATCGATGTCTCCAGCCCAGTCGGCATCGCTATAGCCAACTAACCGCAAATCCGATCCTTGGTAACACAACATGTAGTTACTTGTTCCTCTGAGATATCTCAATATCCTCTTGACTGCTTTCCAGTGCTCTATGCCTGGGTTTGGTTGGTACCGACTAACCAAACCCACTGCATAACAAATATCCGGCCTAGTACATCATAGCGTACATAAGGCTACCTACTGTACTGGAATATGGAACTCTTTCCATCTTGGTTTTCTCCTTTGGAGTGTTAGGACCCATATCAAGGCTCAAATGCAAACCCTTCTCCACTGGAGTATCAATTGGTTTGCAGTTGTGCATTTGGTATCTCGTCAAGACATTATCAATGTAGGTCTCCTGAGATAAACCCAGTAATCTCTTTTGCCTATTTCTGACAATCTTGACACCAAGCACATAGCTTGCTTCACCCATGTCTTTCATATCAAATACGGAGGACAACCATTTCTTAATGGTTTCCAATAGCTGCTTGCTATTGCTAGCCATAAGTATGTCATCTACGTACAGTGTCAGAATGACATAATTACCATTAGATCTCTTGGTGTAAACACATTGGTCTTCCTTAAGCATGGAAAAATCATTTTCCATCATTGCTAGGTGGAAGCGCACATTCCACTGTCTAGATGCTTGCTTTAAGCCATATATGGACTTCTTAAGCTTGCACACTTTGCGCTCAAGTCCATTAGCTTCAAAGCCTTGAGGTTGATCCATATAGATCTCTTCCTCAAGTTCTCCATTGAGAAAAGTAGTTTTTACATCCATCTGATAAAGCTCCAAGTCCAACTGAGCAACAATGGCTAGAATGAGGCGAATTGAGGCAAACCTAACCACAGGGGAAAAAGTTTCCTCATAATCAACGCCCTCTCGTTGGGTGTAGCCCTTAGCCACTAAACGAGCCTTGAATCTCTCAATAGATCCATCCGCCTTTCTTTTGATCTTGAGAACCCACTTGTTCCCAATTGCCTTTCGGCCCGGCGGCAAGTCAACCAAGTCCCAGACATGATTAACTTTCATCAAGTCCAACTCTTCCTCTATTGCTTTCAACCATTCCTTTGAGCTTGACCCTGCAAGAGCTTCCTGCACGCTCTTTGGTTCATGCTCATCGACTGAAGTCATCTCACAGTCGATCTCTTCAGAAGTTACCATGTAGGCTTCATCCTCTATGTTGAAACGTTGACGAGGAACTAGCCCGCACCCACTACGGCACAAATGCATGTTAGATTGCTCACCCTCTGAGGTAGCTATCACATCTGCACTCCCATTCCCACTAGGATTTGGAGACATTACCTTTACGGTGAGAAGATTGCCATTTTCACGGATCATAAGAGTTTGAAATACTTCTTTACCCAAAAGGAGTTGAACATGAGACAAAGGAGATGGTTGGAACTAGTCTCCGATTATGATTGTGATATTCAGTATCACCCTAGGAAAGCAAACGTTGTTGCTGATGCTCTTAGTAGGAAGAACCAGAAGAAGACTTTGGATTTGAATGCTTTGAGTTTACCATTGTGGTCTTCTATTGAGAGTTTTGATTTGGAAATTGTCCCTGAGAATTCTGATTTTATTCTTTCTCGCCATGACGGCAAGATCTGGTCTTAGAGATAAGATTGTTGCTCTGGAGAGTTCGATCAAGAGCTTTTGATCAAAGTTGAGAAGATTTCTTCGAATCCCGAGTCGGACCCCGACTTTGGTATATCCATGGATGGTGCTTTGTTGTTTAGAGGAAGACTGTGCGTGCACATAAGCGATGAAATTAAGAAAGAAATATTGAAGGAAGCACACCGGTCGGTCTTTACTATACACCCGGAAGCACCAAGATGTACAAGGACTTGAAGGAACATTTTTGGTGGATTGGTCTGAAGGCTGATGTTGATGATTTTGTTGCCAAGTGTGAGACTTGCCAATGCGTGAAAGCCGTTCGACAACCTCCATCTGGATTACTTCAGCCTCTTCCTATTCCTAGTTGGAAGTGGGAGGATATCTCTATGGACTTTGTGACTAGCTTGCCTTGGACAAGTAAAGGCAATGACACCGTGTGGGTGATTGTTGATAGGTTGACCAAATTAGCCCACTTCATTCCTATGAAGATCACTCATACTCTGGATAAGCTAGCAAGGCTTTATGTGGATAATGTGGTTCGTCTGCATGGTGTGCCGTTGAGTATTGTTTCGGATCGTGATCCTAGGTTCACCTCAAGGTTTTGGAATAGTTTGCGGAAGGCCTTGGGAACCCAATTGAACTTGAGTACAGCTCATCATTCACGGTCGATGGACAATCGAGCGGACAATTCGGACATTGGAAGACATGCTCAGATCTTGTGTGGTGGATATGGGTGGTAATTAGGATGAACACCTAGCTTTGGTTGAGTTTGCCTATAACAACAGTTATCAAGCAACAATAGGCATGGCTCCATTCAAGGCTTTGTATGGCAGTACTTGTAGGACACCTTTGTCTTGGGTGAGGCAGGTGAAAGAAAAGTCTTAGGTCCTGAAATGATTGAAGCTACGAGTGCTATGGTAGATATGATAAGAGAAAGGATTAAGTCCGCCTGATCAAGACAGAAATCTTATGCTTGATAAGAGAAGGACCGATTTGGAATTTCAAGTTGGAGAGAAAGTATTCTGAAGGTTTCACCAATGAAGGGTGTGATGAGATTCAATGTTAAGGGAAAGCTTAGCCCTCGTTACATTGGACCTTTCGAGATTTTGGAAAAGGTTGGACCTGTTGTGTATCGATTAGCATTACCTCCGCCTCTTGCTGGTGTTCACAATGTGTTTCATATTTCGATGCTCGAAAATACATAGAGAATCCGGAACACATTTTGCGCAAGCCACTGAAGGACTTAGTGCTGATTTGACCTACGATGAAGAACCGGCCGAAATCTTGGATAAGAAGGACAAGCAGCTGCGGAATCGCACCATCCCTTTGGTGAAGATTCGGTGGAAGAACCATACCCCTGAAGAAGCTTCTTGGGAGAAGGAAGAAGACATGAAGGAGAAGTTTCCTTACCTCTTTGGAAGCACAGTACGCTTTCAATTTCGAGACCGAAATTTCTTTAAGGGGGAGAATGTAAAACCCAGCCCTAACCTTGACCCGGAAACCTTGTTATATGTAGGTCCGATGACCTGAAGTAAAGTAAAAAGTCAGCTTTGGGCCATCCCAGTGGAGGACTTGGTGTCTGGCTTTGAATCCATGAAAGTTGATGATGAAGTTCTATTTATGGAAACTGAATCTTGATGAAGATCGGATTAGTTGATGGACTTGGAGTGCTCTCTATCTTGGTTTGAAGGCATTTCTACCTATTAGGTAAGTCACTTGACATGTGTGCAAAACCCCTTTAGGATTGGATTTGATCTGGGCCTTCAATTCCTTGTTTTGGATTTGCTGTCAGCATTGGTCGACTAGGCCAGTCGACCAATCCACTCGACCAGTGAGTACAGCAACTCCAGAATTGGTCTGTGTTGGATGTTTTGGTATCTTTTCTGTTAGGCATCTTTCCTAATATGTTGTATACACTTGTTTAGGACCTCTTCTCAAGTTTGCCAAGATCTTACTTGATTTCTTAGGATTCCTTTGCGAGTTATAAAAGGTAAGGATGGTTATTTCCTTAATTACATAGATAGCATGAATCTAGTTTCTATATTTGAATATC
This sequence comes from Hakea prostrata, assembly GCF_041222555.1. NCBI lineage: Eukaryota > Viridiplantae > Streptophyta > Magnoliopsida > Proteales > Proteaceae > Hakea > Hakea prostrata. Next base: position 27,915,808 of record NC_142607.1, on the reverse strand, counting down.
ATTGATATGTTTCCTAAATTAGATTCTTACAATGATATACTACTGTTGCATAACCTTGATTTCAGTAGCATTACTTATTCATATTGAATTGATTCATGTATGATTTACTTACCAATTATATACAAGTTGATTGTAATTATTGATTTCTTTGCATATATGAAGTTACCATATATGTGATGATATGAATTGATGCATGTGTATGCTTAAGTATGGTTTGGAAAGGAGAGGTGTCCTTTTGACACTTCTGTCCTTGGACTACTACGGGAATATTATGGGATGTTTCCGGAGATGCCCTCTGGACACCTTCCTAAACTGTTGGATGACATATCTAGGACTGTCTAGTAGTGTTTGGCTAGGATGTCCCGTTATGTCAGACCCTAATCGGAGGGGTATTGAGACCGAACGACCCGTGGTAGCAATGGGGATTCATGGGCGCTTAAGACCGGTAACCAACCCGTGAGAGGACAGGAATCACATTGTGGGGGCCATTTATTGGTAGGGTTGCATATGGTTAGACTGGGCTCACGGGCGCTTAAGACCGGTAACCAACCCGTGAGAGGACGTGAGAGCTTCGTTTACCATATGTGGATGATCAATAGGGTTGATGAGTCCGTAGTCGGGGACTATGAGGACTCTAGTGTGAAGGATACCGGAAAGGATCGTCGGGACGAGGAATGGACGTATCTGGATCTGACTTGATGTAACTAAGTAGAAGACTTGCATTTGGCTAGGCTTAACCCTGACATGCGCCGGTACTTAGACCAATGGTGATGTGAGAGAGTGGTGACTTAACCCCCAGCCATGGAATGTCCCGAGGGATGCCGGACCCATTACCAACTGATGATGAGTGATTGAGACCTTTCTAAAGAAGTACGGTGCTATGACTTAAAGCATGTCTGCCAATAGAGACTAGCATACATAGAGTTAGATTCATTCATTCATTGCTTGTCTCATATCATATTGCATTTATGTTTGTTCTGAAATCCTGCCATTTATGATATTATGGATTTAACTGCCTTACTGAGTTTCTTTGAAACTCATTCCTTTATTGTACAATGTTTGTTAGACTATCCGCAGTGCACCGAGTACTAAGACGGTTCCTATGAAGAAGCGCAAGGCGAAGAGGCATATCTCCGGGGAAGGTGATTGCGGTTACCACAATTACACTGAAGATCCCGCGAGTGGTTATGCTCCGTACGATGCTTAGTCCGACCATTGAGTGGAAACGTCCTTGTGCCATTTATGAAATTTACACTTATAAGGATGTTGCCTATAAAGTGGAGAACAATTTAGTTACCCATTGTACTTGCTACTGGGATTAGATTTTGTCTAGTTTATTATCTTTTAGAGCTACTTTTCCGCTGGTTGTAGAGTGGGATTTTTGCCTCACTTTACTTATCTCCCTCGACACTCGATTATATCTAGTATTCTGATTTATTTATGATTCATTCTTTCCTTATTGGATCTATGGTTTATCTTCCGCACTTTTATTATGATTGTTCATGATTATGTTATTGTTTATGTGGGAGGTTGATTACTCGATACCTGATCTTCGGGCTGTGGATCACACTCTCGGGTATGCCAGATAGGGTACCGGTTGGGAGGATGTTCCCTAGACTCAAGTTCCATTCTCCTCTCATTCTCATCTAGTCCAGTGAAGACATGGCCCTTTGAGGGTTCAGAATATCTCACAAAGATACACTTTCTTCCTCTGGGTCCAAGCTTTCCATATTGGTGAGAAGTAGAGTGAACATATGCTGCACATCCCCATGCGAGCAAGTAACTCAAATCTGGCTTCCTTCCGGTCCACAACTCATATGGTGTGGAAGGAACCGATTTGGTTGGAACTCTGTTGAGGATGTAGGCAACAGTCAGCAAAGCATCTCCCAAATAAGAGGTGGGTAGATTTGATTGCGCCATCATGGATCTCACCATGTCTAGCAAGGTTCTATTCCTCCTCTTAGCAACCCCATTTTGCTGTGGAGTCCTTGGAATAGTAAGTTGTCTAGATATCCCCTTTTCATCACACAACCCTTTGAACATATCGGATAGATACTCTCTACCTCTATCCGTTCTAAGAGTTTTAATTATTTTATCTAACTGATTCTCAACTAAGCTCATGAATTTCTTAAAACATTCTAGAGCTTCTGACTTATGAGAAATTAGATAAATGTGACCATACAGTGTATAGTCATCTATTAATGTGATGAAATAAGCCTGTCCTTTTCTAGTATGCACATTCATGGGTCCACACACATCTGAATGGATAAGTTCTAAAGGAAGAGAGGCTCTCAAAGCCTTTTTAATGGTTTTGTAGTTGCTTTTCTTGCTAGACATGACTCACAGGTTGGCAAATCAGATAGTGAACCTTGGCCTAAGAGACCTTCTCTTGCCAACTTGTTACATCCTATCTAAGCCAATATGTCCTAGTCTATCATGCCACAAATTTGAATCAATACACACAGTATTTTGGCAAACAAAAGCATTACTAGGATTAGATAAATTATCAATTGTATCCAATACAATAAAACCATTATAAAGAAAACTATAACCATAACTGTATCAACTAGATACAAAACCAAAGAATTGTTTTCAAATACAACTCTAAAACCATGTCTCAAAAGATAAATAACTGAAACAAGATTCTGCCAAATGTCTGAAGCATACAACACATCATGGAGTAACAGCGTCCGGCCACCATGAAAAAGTAATCTGCATGTGCCTATACCATGAACCTCTACACTTGAGCTGTTCCCCATCGTTATTCTCCTGCTTCCTCTTGGAATACGACGGTATTCCACGAAGCTCGAGCGTTCCCTTGTTATGTGTTCTGTCGCACCTAAATCAACAATCCATACAGGATTTAGTTCAGCAAGCATAGTAGAACTTGTTACATAATAAGATGAGGTATAACACACAGTGAGCTGTTCCCCATCGTTATTCTCCTGCTTCCTCTTGGAATACGACGGTATTCCACGAAGCTCGAGCGTTCCCTTGTTATGTGTTCTGTCGCACCTAAATCAACAATCCATAAAGGATTTAGTTCAGCAAGCATAGTAGAACTTGTTACATAATAAGATGAGGTATAACACACAGTATATACCTCCTGCTCAGTGCAATCATGAGCAAAATGACCAGGCTTTCGACACTTAAGCAAATCAAAGGTGATTTCTTCTTGCCAGCACTAGTCCCCCTTGAACGCTTGGGGCCACTCTTGTTTTTGTTCCCACCCTGGTTACTTTGCTTGGACCGCTGAGGTTGAGCTTTCTCTCTCTTGCGCTTGAAGCCTGCACCCTTACTAGTGCTAGCTTTAGCAGCAAATACTTCAGTTTGAGGCGCATCGGCCAACATCCGATCCTCATCTAGCTCAAGGTGCTTGGCAGCTTGATCAAAAGTCTTAACATCATCAGCATGAGTCAAGAAGATCTTCATATGCTCCCAAGTCTTTGGCAATGACCTGATGACTGCGGAGACTTTCTCCTCATCAATCTTTTGGCGTCCACATGCGCTCAACTCACTAATCATGTTAAACATGATGGTTATATGCTGCCTCATGGTGTGACCCTGGCGCATCTTATAATCATCAAAGGTGAGTACTAGCTGGCAGCCTCTTGTGGTGGAAGCCCCTTTATACTGGAACTTCATAGCCTCCCACAAAGACTTTGCAGTCCTATGTGTGAAATCCAGCCCAAAACCTAAATTAGACACCCTATTTGTTTTGGATGAAGAAGAACTTGTTTGATGTTTGACGTTGAAGTTGGACCTTGAGTATGGTGTTGATATGTTTAGAAGGTCCTAGGAAGTCAAGTCGGACCTCTCCCTTAGTGTAGATCTAAAGGCCCGAAGTGAAGGAAGAAGGCTTGTGGGCCATCTCAGTTGAAGACATGGTGTTCGACTCCGAACCCATGGAGTTAGACAGTGATGCCCCATACTTGAAGACCTTGGTTGATTTAGAAAAGAGACTACGCCTTGATGAAGAGAAGATTGGTTGATGACCTTAGAGCTTGGTTAGATATGATTCGAGCCATTTTTTCCATGCTAGGTAAGTTATAGCATATGTGTTTAAAGTTTCGTTTGATTCCGAGTAGTGGAAGGCCCTCAAATCCCTGTTTCCAGCTAAGTTGACAGCCTAGGTCGACTGCCTGGGTCGACTGGGCTAGTCTACCCACCAATCAACCCAAGGATACTGAATTCGGGCAGAATCTTCTAAATAGGGTTATATTGCTATATATACCATAAGACTTCGTGTTTTTAGTATCCCTAGCCTCCAAAACACCTAGAGAACGAAGGGAACTCATCTCCAAGCCTCCTTTGGTGTGGAAGAAGATCTACATTCAACTCTCAAGCTTTCTCTCTCTTGTTCTTCAATCAAAGGTTAGTAATCTTACTTCTATGTTATTGATTCATTCTTTCCATGATCTTTCTCTTCTCTAATATGAGATTATGAGGAAGATATTGCATCTCTGCAATCATATCTCCTACAATCTCTTCTCATTCTATATGGTATGATTTCATATTCATTCTCAACATGATTTTCATGATTTCTTCTTAAACTATGATCATGTTCTTATTTTGATTTCTTCTAGCATATTAGGTGCATCTCTATGATCATTCTTACTCTTGATTTGCTGTGTTCATATACTAGAATGAGATCTCATTATCTATAGTTCATCTCTTTCATTCATAGCATGTTTTCAATGAAAACCATGTTGTTTTCCAAATTAGAAAGTCTTGTTTTCCAAATTGAAAGTATGATTCTAAATTAGAAAGTCATGAATTTTGATCATGGATGGTGTCTAATCCATGCTAGATAGTCTTAGTATGTTTGTGTGATGTTCCCCTTCAAATTTTGGATCAATCGGACTTCAAACGAAGAAGTTATGACTGATTTGATGTTGCTGTCGAACACTATTCTAGGCAGACTGCTTGGGTCGACTGAACCAGTCAACCCACCAATCAACCCGCAAGTGATAGCAACTCCGTTTTTGATCCGTTTCGACTCCAATATTTTGGAATTGCTTCTTATGACCTATACATGTTTTGTTAAGCTTGTTTAGGTGATTTTGGATCTGTTCTCTGATCTCTTATTTGAAGACTATAAGTTTGGATTACGAGGTGAGTATTCCAACTCACAATATGCCTATTTACATGTCTTTATGTATTATGATACGAATGCATGATTTAACAACTGTTGTTTGGTTTTCTTTACATCATGATACTTCTGCAACTACAGTGGCTTGTCCACATTGTTAATTTCATATTAGAATTGATTATTGATTATGAGAATGTGATACGGACTATGATGTGAATATGAGTGTGAATATGATATGTTTGGAATCAAGATGTGATGTGGATGCCTAGGTTGTAGTTGTGGAATGGGGAATGCCCTATTGACTTTTCTGTCTTTGGACATCAATGGAAGTGGTATGGGACGCTTTCCTATGGTGCCCCTTGACTCTTTCCCTAACTACTGGTTGACATACCTAGGATTGGTCTAGCAGTGTTTGGCTAGGAATACCCCTGTTATATCAGACCTGATTCGGAAGGTTATTGAGACCGAACGACCCGTGGCAGTAATGGGGATTCATGGGCGCTCAAGACCGGTAACCAACCCGTGAGGGGACATGAATCACATTGTGGGGGCCATTTATGGGTAGGGTTGCATATGGATAGACTTGGGCTCATGGGCGCTCAAGACCGGTAACCAACCCGTGAGAGGACATGAGAGCTTCCCGTTTACTATATGTGGATGACCTATAGGGTTGATGAGTTCGTATTTGAGAGAGTAGGATACGCTGACTCTAGTGTGAAGGATACCGGAAAGGATCCCGAGAGGGGAGGAATGGACGTATCTGAAACTGAGTTGATATAACTAAGTAGATGACTTGCATTGGGCTAGGCTTTACCCTGACATGCGCCAATACTTAGACCAAACGGTTATGTGAGAGAGCAGTGACTTAAACCCCAGCCAAGGTTGTCCATAAGGTGTACGTACCCATTGCCAACCAAGGATGAGTGATTTGAGACCTACCCAAAGAAGTATGGTGCTATGACTTAAAGCATGTCTACCAATAGAGTAAGAAGCATATTGCATTTATTGTTTCATATCATTGAATATATTTTGTTTGTGAATGCATGTGAAGATGCTTATTGTGTTTGGATTACTTGCTAAGTTCTTTTGAGCTTACCCTTCGGGGAACTTGTTTTTAGATGACATTGCAGGATCAAAAGAGAACTTGTTTGCCGTGCGACAAGATAATGGCGGGCGCCACCGTGTGTGGCCCCGCGGGGATCGTGTGCTAGATGCTGAAAAGAGAGCTTCAAGAGCATGACCCTAAAGTGAAGAAGATGAAGATGAAGAAGAAGAAGAGCCGATTGAAGATCTTGATTAGATTCTCTTGTTTCTTCTAGACTTTTATTGTATTAGCTTAGAGCTTTACTTAGATTTCGATCTACCTTCCGCATATGTTTGTGGGGGTATATTTCCGCTATACTCTACAGTTGTCTTTTGATTGGTATCTTATTGTTCCGCACTCTGATATTCTTTAGTGATCCTTCTGAGATCCTTTCTTGACTTTTATTAATAAATACTGGAATAAAATGATTTGTTCTTGCTTTTGATTATGTTATTGTGATAAATGGATATGATCGTTCCTAAAGTTGATCTTTGGGGCTGTGGATCATACCTCCGGGTATTCCAGATAGGGTACTGGCTGGCGGGATGTGACACTATGCTTCTCAAAATGAAGCATCAAGTCATCCCTCATGGAGCTCACGATTGTAATCCTAGCTACCCGGTCTTTCCTCTTTCAAGCATTGTATGTCTCAAGGTCACTATGATGCTGTGTAGTGGTACCTTCCTCAGGTGGGTTCATGGTCTGATTTATGGTTTCTAGCATATCTTGCTCTTCCAGGAGATATTGCACCTTTCGGTGCCAGAGGTTATAGTTCCTCTCATTCAACTTATCTCCTTTAGTGAGGTCAACAACTATGCTCTTTGTAGCATCCATTTATTCTAGAGACATTATTTACAATGATGAGTTCAACTATTCTAGCATAAAACACAACACAAGCAACAACAAATCACACTAGCATAGTCAACCTAAGGGATAAGCATTTAAACCAAAAGAAATGCTAACAAACATTCAATCAAATTCTCATGCAAACCCACATAGACTTATATACTAGTTTTATCTGTGCAAGAAAACATGATTGATAGATCCATAATTAAAACAATTTTAATAAAATAAAACATGCAATCATGTTAATGCTATGAGGTGGTTCACACAGGACACTTCTACCTCATTAGCTCCCACTAGGCCCCATTAGGCCCTCAATGCCCAAACATCACACAGATTGTCGGGCCATTGGTGTCCAGTAAGTTAGAAACACATTCTGAATTGGACAGACCAATATCCAAAAAAATCCATCTCCCAGGCGGACTGCCGTCTGCCTTTGATGCCCAGACGGATGACCGTCTGCCAAGACGGTTGTTCGTTTGCCTTTTGTGCCAGACGGATAACCATCTACCCAGACAGAAATTTGGTCTTGGTCACTATGATCAGTCTAACAATAGATGGACGTCCATCTGGTCCACAGTGACCAAAAACGATGTTTTTTTTCTTTTCACAATTTTCTTGAACGAAATTTTTTCAAAAAACGGAAAGTCATGTTTTTTTCACCCAAAAAATACATGAAAAAAATCCAGCAATAAATATTAAACAAAAATAATATTATGGATAATCAATTCATGCAAAAATTCACAAGGGAAATTTACAAGGATCCTACCACTCGAATCCGAACACAAAACATAAGGGTTTCCAAAAACCCTATCAATTCTCCTATGGGTTTCATATTAAACCCTGGATTCTCCGCGGGTTTCCATAAACCCTTGATCCTCCCATTGGATCCATACATTAAACAAAACAATGGGGAGGAACAAAGAATCGTGGGAACCATAGGATATGATGCCAATGTAGGTAATACTCCATGTAATTTTCAAATCTATAATTGATAGGAGAAAGATCCTTACCTGGATTTGCTTTCCCAAATATGAAGTATATGCAGTGGAAATAAATATGGATCCACGTTCTCATTCCACCACCAAAGCTCTACCGGGGTGATTCCATAATCACTAGGAAACGGAATTATTTCCGCAACACAAATGCCATGTGGAAAGGATGGAATAGTGATCTAAAGCAAAGGAAGTAAACTTCCAATGGGTTTCTCCTTCCTGCGTTTCTTGGAGAAAGGGAGAGAGAGATGGGAGCCGCCTCTTTCCTGGAAGAGCTCTCGTACAAATGAATCACACTCTTACTCAAGTGATGCGGTGGTTATAAATATATAACCTATATTCTGTAACCACCCTAATTGTGAGTTTCAAGATTTGCCCTTGGGCATCTAATTTATTAATTATATTAATAAATTCCAATAATATGATTGAGTAGATGACTTGCATTGGGATAGGATTTACTGTGACATGCGCCAATACTTATACCAATGGTGATGTGAGAGAGTGGTGACCTAAACCCTAACCATGGATTGTCCCTAGGGATGCAGGACCCAATTCCCACCAGAGAACCCAATATACCGAGATGGTTGAGGGAAGAGTGATTTGAGACCTACCCAAGGAAGTATGGTGCTATGACTTAAAGCATGTCTACCCTAGAGACTAGCATATGTAGAGTTAGAATCATGTTTGCATCATCTGTCTCATATCATTTCGCATCATGTTATGACTTGTATCATATGGTTTATATATTATGGATTAACTGCCTTGCTGAGTTCTTTTGAACTCATTCCTTTTTGTGCATTTGTTTTGTTAGACTATTCCACAGGTTTTGAAGAGACTGATGGGCACGTCCTTCGAGGCGCAGTGGCTGCTACGAAGATCTCGGTGAGGGTACCGAAGAGGATTATGCACCACATCAGGATTAGCCCGACATTGGTGTGGGAGCAGCTGTGTTGGACTTCTGATATTTTAAGTTATGAGGACATACTATATGTGACTGAAGAAACATTTGTTTAATGTTATTTTTTTTGAATTCTTCTTAAGACCGGATTTGTAATTTAACTTTCTTGATATGCTCTTTAGAAGTTGGTTTTGTAACCTTAACTCGAATGATCTACTTTCCGCTACCATTGAGGAAGTGACTTCTGATAACTCTCTTTCTCTTTTTGAATTATCTTTATACACTTGGTATCATCTTTATTCCGCACTCTGATTATCTGTTTTATCTTATTCATGATTCCTTTATTATATGCTTTTACCTTGATTATTATTGTTCATGATTGTGTTATCGTGTATGTGGGAGGCAAGGTTGCTCGATACTTGATCCTTGGGGCTATGGATCACATACCCGGGTATGCCCGATGGGGTACCGGCTGGGTGGATGTGACAACAGTACTTACAGTAGCAATATAATTATAAGAAAATTATAAGAACAATAGTATGGTCATGTAATCCAAATCAAAGATAAGTAACATGCAATTTAGGTTATTAGAGAACAACCGTCCTTGACACATCCACATTGCTGGTACCCTATCTGGAATACCCAAGTGTGTGATCCACAGCCCTCGGAGATCAAGTTTAGGAACGATCATATCCATTTAGCACAATAACATAATCAAAAGCAAGAACAAATCATTGTATTCTAGTAATTTATTAATAAAGTCAAGAAAGGATCTCAGAAAGATCACTAAAGAATATCAGAGTGTAGAATAACATGTTACCAAATCAAAAGACAACTGTAGAGTATAGCAGAATTATACCCCACAACATATGCAGAAGGTAGATCGAAATTTAAAGTAAAGCTCTAAGCTAATACAAGTAAAACAAAAGTCTAGAAGAAACAAGAGAAGTCTAATCATCATCTTCCATCGGCTCTTCTTCTTCTTCACCTTTGGGTTATGCTCTTGAAGCTTCAGATCAACATCTAGTGCACGATCCCATTAGCAAACGAGATGATGCCGGCTGCCGTCAATAGGAGCCATCAACGGAGTCCAAACCTGAGTGTTGGTTGCCTCACTGTTCATTACCTTGTCAAAGGACTTTCGGAGTTGTACCATATATGGAAAGGTCCTTCGTGTTGTAGCATGAGTTTTCTTCTAGCCCTGTAATGTCATCTAAAAATAAGTCCACCGAAGGGTAAGCTCAAAAGAACTAACCAAGTAATCCAATGATAATAAGCATCTTCACATGCACTCACAAACAAACATATATGCAATGATATAAAACAATATATGCTATATGCTTCTAACTCTATAAGTGTATGATGGTCTCTATTGGCAGACATGCTTTAAGTGATAGCACCATACTTCTTTGGGTAGGTCATTCACTCTCTTTCAACCATTTAAGATATCTTGGGCTCTGCCGGTGGTAGTTGGGTAAGTCATCCTTTGGGACATTCCATGGTTGGGGTTTAGGTCACCGCTCTCTCACATCACCATTGGTCTAAGTATTGGCGCATGTCAAGGTAAAGCCTAGCCAAATGCAAGTCATTTACTTAGTTATATCAACTCAGGTCCAGATACGTCCATTCCTCACCCCGGCCGATCCTTTCGCTATCCTTATCACTAGAGTCAGCATAGTCTTGGACTACGAACTCATCAAACCTATTGGTCATACACAAATAATAGATGGGAAGCTCTCATGTCCTCTCACTGGTTGGCTACCGGTCTTGAGCACCCATGAGCCCAAGTCTACTATTTGCAACCCTACCAATAAATGGCCCCCACAATGTGATTCATGTCCTCCCACGAGTTGGCTACCGGTCTTGAGCGCCCACAAATCCCCATTGCTACCATGAGTCGTTCGGTCTCAATACCCTTCCGAATCGGGTCTGATATAATAGGGGTATTCCTACCCAAACACTGCTAGACCAATCCTAGGTATGTCAACCAGTAGTTAGGGAAAGAGTCAAGCGGCACCATAAGAGAGTGTCCCATACCACCTCCATTGATGTCCAAAGACAGAAATGCCAATAGGGCATTCCCCATTCCACAACTACAACCTAGGCATTTACATCACATCATGATTCCATACATATCATATTCACACTCATATCCACATCATAGTCCATATCACATTCTCATAATCAATAATCAATCCTAATATGTAATTCACAATATGGACAAGCTATTGTAGTTGCAAAAGTATCATGATGTAAAGAAAACAAGGTAGCAACAGCTAGATCATGTATTCATGTCATAATACATAAAGGCATGCAATTAGGCATATTTGTGAGTTGGAATACTCACCTCGAAATCCGAACTTATAGTCTTCAAATAAGAGATTAGAGAACAGATCCAAAATCACCTAAACAAACTTGACAAAACATGTATAGGTCATAAGAAACAATTCCTAAAAGATTGGAATTGAAATAGAGCAAAATTGAGAAATTCTGCTGTCAGCAAGAGCCTTGGTTGATCGACCAAGCAGAATTCAGTATGGGCAGATTACATTGCTTTGGTCATAACTTCTTTGTTTGAAGTCCGATTGATCTGAAATTCAAAGGGAACCTCACACAAACATTCTAAGACTATCTAGCATGAATTGGACATCATCCATGGTAAAAAATTATAACTTTATAATTTGGAAACATGACCTTCTAAATTAGAAACAACATGGTTTTCATACAAACACACCATGGATTCAAGGTAGGAATTAGAGAGAACGAGGCTTCACTCTAATGGAATATCAATAACAACTCAGAGATAAGAATTATCATAAGGATGGATCAAATCATGCTAGAGAAATAAGATCAACATGCATTCATGAAGATATCGATGATCACTTTTAGAAAATCAAATAGGGGAATCATAGTATCATTAGAATGAATGGAGATTCATTCACAACCTTGAAGATTGTAGAAGAGGTGTTTGCAAGGATGTAATACCATCTTCATAATCACAACATGAGTAAATCAAATAACAACTTTGAGATTACTAACCTTGAGTGAGAGAAATCAAAAATAGAAACTTGCTAGAATTCTTAAATCAATGATCAACATAGAAAGCTAAAATGGCTAGAATGAACGGGGATTCATTCAAAGAGGTGAAATACATTAGATCAGAAGTAGAACTAAGAATATGCATGTCAAACATTGATTAGAAAAGAAAACTACAATTGGATGATCATGCTGTCCAAAACTTAATAAAAAACATGAAGAATTTAGGAGATTCACCATATGGCTTCAAGGAATGCATAGAGTGATTGAGGGTTCAGTCTAAAACACAAGGAGATCAAAGAATAGGTAGTTATAGTAGTGTAATACCTTATCCACAATCAAAACATTATGCTAGAACAATAAGAAGAAGGAGATAGAACACCAACCTTGTTGAAGATGAAACCAAATTAGTAACTAGGAGGAATGCTTGAGGAGGAGGCTCTAGGGTTCTTCCCACGTTCACTAGAAATTAAGAGGTCAAACAATAGGGTTTAACATGAGGTTGCATTATATAGAGGATCCTAAGATCAAAATTTTCAAAAATAACAAATTCAGCAATCCGGAGCTGCCTTAGTCAATGGGATCGACCAAGGAGGATTGACCAAAGGGTCTTCCTTCATCGAAATGCTAAATTTCAATCTCCAGAGTTACATCCGACACTTGGGCCTATAGCCAACTTAGGGAAAGGTCTGAATTGACTTTCTAGGGTCTTTTAAACCTATCCACAGTGAACTCTGGGTCCCACTTATAGGTCTAATATCCACAAGTCCCTTCTTTATCCCAAAACAGATAGGGTGTCCAGGCTAGGTTTAGGGTTGGATTTCACATTCTCCCCGCCCCCCTAAAAAAAATTTCGTCCTCGAAATTGGGAGAGTACTTGGCTTCCAAAGGGGGGGTACCCCTTTGGAAGCAAGATTTCTGCCTTGACTAATTTTTTTCAGGGGTAAACTTCTTCAGGGTGTGATTCTTCCACCGAATCTTTCTTTAGCATTTGAATCTCTTTACTCCTTTCAAAGGCGATATCTTTAGGAAAACTTTCTCCCCAACTTGCAATTCCAAGTCGGTCCTTCTCTTATCCGTGTAAGATTTCTGCCTTGACTAAGCAGACTTAATCCTTCTTCTTATCGCATCCACCATTGCACTTGTAGTTTCAATCATCTCTGGACATAAGACTTCTCTCACCAGTCTCAGTCCAATTCAAGGGTGTCCTACAAGTGTTCCCATATAAAGCTTTAAATGGAGCCATGCCTAGTATTGCTTGATAATTGTGACATCCCCCCAGCCGGTACCCTAATTGGCATACCCGGGAGTGTGATCCATAGCCCCGAAGATCAAGTATCGAGGAAATCATCCTCTCACATATACAATGACATAATCATAAACAGGAAATAGTCAAGGTTTTAATATTATAAACAAAAGATTCAAATCAAGAAATGAATAAATAATGTAATCAGAGTGCAGAAAATGATACCAGATATCCGAAGATATCAAAATGGAGTAGAGAGAGGTGGAAACTCACTCCACAGATACAGTGGAACGTAGTATGTAAGTCTAACAAGAATTACAACCGAGACAAAAGAAAAATAAGAAAGACAAACTAAACTCAAGAGTTTTCTATCCTATAGATGACATCTTCAAAATAGTGGACTTCGTCAGTCCAACGGAGATGTTTCAGTTCTACATTACGTCTAATCCTAGTACGCAATGTGATCGCTCGAGGGATTATCAGTGTAATCTTGATTGTCCCCAACACCTTGCATGTAGTACGCTTCATCGGCTCGCACTTCATCGTACTGTCCTTCATAGTAGTTAGTACCTGTAGAATAATCTAACAAAACATTGTACAAAAAGGAATAAGTTTTGAAAGAAACTCAATAAGGCAAGTTAACTCATAACAGCATAAATAACATGTATCAAAACATAACAAGATGCAATGCAGTATGAAACAGAAAAAGTATGTATGCATCTAAACTCTATGTATGCTGGTCTCTATTGGTAGACATGCTTTAAGTCATAGCACCGTACTTCTTTGGGTAGGTCAATCACACAATGCTGGTTGGTATTGGGTCCTTCATCCCTCGGGACATTCCATGGCTGGGGGTTAAGTCACCGCTCTCTCACATCACCATTGGTCTAAGTACTGGCGCATGTCAGGGTAAAGCCTAGCCCAATGCAAGTCATCTACTCAGTTACATCAACTCAGTTCCAGATACGTCCATTCCTCGTCCCTGATGATCCTTTCAGGTATCCTTCACACTAGAGTCCTAATAGTCCCTGACTACAGACTCATCAACCCTATTGCTTATCCACATATGGTAAACGGGAAGCTCTCATGTCCTCTCACGGGTTGGTTACCGGTCTTGAGCGCCCATGAGCCCAAGTCTAGCCATATGCAACCCTCCAATAAATGGCCCCCACAATATGATTCCCGTCCTCTCATGGGTTGGTTACCGGTCTTGAGTGCCCGTGAATCACATTGCTACCATGGGTCGTTCGGTCTCAATACCCTTCCGATTTGGGTCTGATATAACAAGGACATCCTAGCCAAACACTGCTAGACAACCCTAGGCATGACAACCAATGATTTGGGAAAGCGTCGATGGGCATCTGTGGAGAACATCCCATACTATTCCCTCCGATGTCCAAGGACAGAAGTGTCAAAAGGACATCTCCCAATCCCAAACCATACCTAATCAAACACATTCTTAGATCAGTCATGACATACACAATCAACACTTCATCATATAAAAGAGAATATAAATGCATAAGCTAATCGTTAAACAATGTAGTAATAAGCAATTCATATACGCTTGAATAATAAAAAGAAAACATAAGTGAAGTGCAAGTGCTACTGTACTTACAGTAGTACATCAGAAGTATAAAATATAAGAATAGTAAACAAACTCATAGTTTCATAAAGTAGAAACCAGAGAGTATGCGATCTATGTTATTATGAAATAACTGTCCTTACCTTGATTATCGCCGAAGATAATCCAAAGATCAAAGAGAGTAACTCTAAACTTAGCAAATAAACTCCTAACAATCATAGATACAACATTAGGAAAGATACCTAAAAGATCAGAGAGAAAACAAATCAAACAGAGCGAAAAATGAAGCTACTGACATCATTGGTCGAGTGCTTGGTCTACCGACCCAGTCGACCAAGCAATCGACCAACCGAGTCAGTACGGAATTGCAGAATTTAGATTGGTCATAACTTCTTCGTTTGAAGTCGGATTGATCTGAAATTTGAAGGGGAACTTCCTAGAATGTATTAGAACTATATAGGAAGGTAAAATCATGAAGTCATGGTCAAAATATGGGTTCTTGATTTGAACCAAGAAACTAGGGTTTCAACCTTATGGCTCTCATGAAAAGGTTATGATCACAGAATGAAAGGGAATGATTGCTATCAAGAAAATAACAAGAAAATCATTGAAAACCAAGTTTAGATTAACAAGGGTCAGGGTTTCAAGAAAATATTCGGCTAGGGTTAAGATCATGACGATGATCATAGATCTCAAGGAATAGAATGAGATCATGGAATAGATGGTTGCAAGAATGCAGCATCTTCTTCCTGATCTCAATCAAGAACAAGATCGAAGAAAGAATAATTTAAAATTCAGAAGAGATACTAACCTTGAATTGTCAGATCAGAGATGAGAAGCTTCAGATCTGCAGAGGAGTCTTCGAAATCACAAGAAAGAGTTTTAGAAAGGTCTTCTCACGTTCACAAAGTGTTTAGGAGGCAGCCGTAGCTAAGAAACACGAAGTAGGGTTTAAATATAAGTGAAAAACCCTAAAATTGGATTTTCTCGGATTTAACACACAATTGGTTGAGTGCTTGGTCGACTGGCCCAGTTGACCAATCAGTCGACCAAGGCAGACAGTAAGGTTCAAACAGGGAATTGGAGGATCAAATGGGCTCTAAACTTCAAGGGCTTTTGCACACACAACAAGTGACATACCTAGTGTGTAGAAATGCCATCAAACCGAGTCAGATAATACTCCAAGTCCTTCAACTAATCTCATCTTCAGACAGGTGCAGCTTCCTTTCCAAATCTGCACAGACTTCCAAGTATGGAACTCCATCATCAACATCCATGGGTTCATAGTCAAACACCATGTCTTCTACTGAGATGGCCCATAGTTGGCTTCTTCCTTTACTCGGGTCTTCGGACCCAAAAACAACTGGGTTACCGGGTCAAGGTCAGGGTTAGGTTAGGGCTGGGTTTCACAATAACTGTTTTTATAGGCAAACCCGAACAAAGCTAAACATTCATCCAGTTTCCATCTACATCCATGACACAAGATCTAAGCATATCTTCTTAACTGTGGATGAAGAGCTGTACTCGCTTTAACTTCCCTTGGCTTCTGCAACTAAAACCAAAACCTTGAGGTGAGCCTAGGATTTCTATCAAAACAATACCCACAGGCACTCTATACAGACAAGCTATATTATCCACATAAAGTCTAGCTAGCTTAACCATAGTATGAGCACGATACCTTGTGTCGGCGATTTTTTGCCATGTTGCTGGGGGGCAACACGAAACCCCCCAGCGACACCAACTTTACCAGAAGTCAGTGATATATCGCCGACGGTCGAAATTTTGACAGATGAAGATCGACAGATGAAGATCGTTATAGCTGAAGCTGAGAATACGAAATTCTTGGATCGATCGTATGTATAGACATTCATGATCAATAGATCATCAAACACATACTGAAAAACACATAGAAGTATAGGAAAAGTAGAAGAAAATCCCGAACTATAGAAATTTTTTATACTTTGGAAGGAGAGGGTTCTGTTTGACAGAGACATAATGAGAAAAGCAGGGGATGAATATAACAGATTGCAAGAGGCAGTGGTCATCCCTCTGTCAGAATAAGCTGCCATTAGTGAAGGAGCACACCTTGAGGGTGGCGGAAATTGTCCGATCCCCATCTTATAAGGTCACGATGATGACCGTCCCTCCATCTACCAATGGAGCCTAGGGGATCCACCGTCTCGTTCTTCTTCTCCTTTAAAAAAATCCTTCCGATACCAAATTGAAGCTTCTGGCGGCATGAAAAAATGGCCAATAGCATCGACAACCAGGAGGAAGAGAAATAATTACAGTGAAAAACTAACTACCTTCTTCAACCATTCAACGCCCTCTCTAGGGCTAGAAAATCGTAGGAAGAACAAAAGCTAAAAGTCCATTTAGCATTTGCTGTTACCAAATCCAGAAACCCAAAGTCGGGCGACATGGAGCGACATGTCGCCCAAGTCGCCATGGTCCGACACGGCGACATGGAGTGACATGTCAGACCTTGAGTATGAGTGATCTTTCATAGGAATAAAATGGGCTATCACTCATAGGAATAAAATGGGCTAACTTGGTTAACCTATCAACGATTACTCATACCATATATTTTCCTTTATTTTCCCGAAGCAAACTGACACAGAGTCCTTAGTACTGTCTTCCCACTTCTAACTAGGTACATGAAGAGGCTGAAGAAGTCCTAATGGAGGTTATCCAACGACCTTCTTATCAAACCACCAAAGGTGTTCCCTTAGGTTCCTTAAACATCTTAATGCTTTCTAGGTGTACTGAAATAATAATTGACTAGTGTGCTTACTTCAAAATTTCTCACTTAACTTTGTCAACCGCATGCACACAAAGTCCTTCTTTAAATAGTAAGGCACCATCCAAAGATATACCAAAATCAGGTTCCAACTTAGGTTTCAAAGAAATCTTCTCAATCTTCGCAAAGTGAAAATAAGATGTCTCACATGCACTTCCAAACAAGACTAGGTAACTCATAAGGCATGAATAAATCAAAACAACATATATGGCCTATATGAAATGCACAAGTAAAGAATAAATCAGGGCAATGCATATGGTATGTATGCAATGCACAAGCAAAGATAAATCAAAGTAGTGCATAATGGTATATATGCAATGCACAAGTAAGGTTAAATTTATGCATATGGTATGTATGCAATGCAACTAAAGAATAGATCAATAGCAGGAGTTAAAGGCTAAGAGTAACGTACCGGTTACGACATCTTGATTTGGTTCTAACTCGCTTCCAACAACGCTAACCACCTTACCTGCAGAAGGGGCTTGAATTGACTTCAAAGCTAAAGCAGCTCAACGACTTGGTTTATGAGGGCGAGACTTGGTGAAATGTCCTATCCGTTGGCAGTAAAAATATACAATATTTCTCTGTCCTACAGGTCACACTGGCTCTAGAGATCTTCGATTCACTGGCCTCGGGTTTGCATTCCCAAAACTTAGTCCCACAGTCTAGGGCTGATAAGTCAAGGTGGGATACAGTGCAGGCCTAGTGAACTTTTTGTCGGTTGAGGGAGAGTGAATGACCTACCCAAAGAAGTATGGTGCTATGAATTAAAGCATGTCTGCCAATAGAGACCAACATACACTTATAGAGTTAGAAGTATATTGCATTTATTGTTTCATATCATTGCATATATGTTTGTTTGTGAGTGCATGTGAAGATGCTTATTGTGATTGGATTACTTGCTAAGTTCTTTTGAGCTTTTTTTCCTTACCCTTCAGGGGACTTGTTTTTAGATGACATTACAGGACTGGAAGAGAACTCGTGCCACAGCACAGAGGACCTTTCCATATATGGTGCAGCTTCGAAAGTCCTTGGACAAGGTAATAAATAGCGAGGCAGCCAACACTTAGGTTTGGACTACGTTGATGGCTCCAATTGACGGCAGATGGCATCATCTCGTTTGCCGATGGGATCGTGCGCTAGATGCTGATCTGAAGGTTCAAGAGCATAACCCAAAGGTGAAGAAGATGAAGATTGAAGAAGAAGAAGAGCCGATGGAAGATGCTGATTAGACTTCTCTTGTTTCTTCTAGACTTTTGTTTTACTTGTATTAGCTTAGAGCTTTACTTTAGATTTCGATCTACCTTCCGCATATGTTGTGGGTATATTTCCGCTATACATTACAGTTGTCTTTTGATTTGGTATCATGTTCTTCCACACTCTGATATTCTTTAGTGATCCTTCTGAGATCCTTTCTTGACTTTTATTAATAAATTACTTGAGTACAATGATTTTTTCTTGCTTTTGATTATGTTATTGTGCTAAATGGATATGATCGTTCCTAAACTTGATCTTCGGGGCTGTGGATCACACACTCGGGTATTCCAGATAAGGTACCGGTAGGGTGGATGTGACAATCCTTACCTTAAATAACTTCGAAGAATTCCGGAGAAAAGAATGAGGATAAGTCCAAAGTTTGAAAATAAGCCCTAAACAAACATAGTTCAAGCATTAGGAACAAACCATCGAAGATCGGAAGTGAAACGGATCAAAACAAACCAAACTTGGAGCTACTGACACCATGGACAGCTCAGCTGGGTCGCTCAAGTTGATCGAACCAGGTGATCGACCCCAGTGTACTGTACAAACAAAAACTCCAAATTTTGATCCAAAACTCAACTTCTGGGATTCGAAGCACTCTAAAATTTTAAGGGAAACTCTAGAATAGTAGTCTAAGACTATCTAGCATAGATTAGACATCAACAACGATCAAAAGAGTAGAATTCTAAATTAATCAAAAACTAAGTTTTACCTAAATCAATCCGTGAATTCTACGGAGAGGCTACAGAGAATGAGAAACCACTCTAAAAGGAAAAGAACAGTAGATCTTAGATAGAATTAATCATAGGAATGAATCTAGCATGCTTTAGAAATCAAAACTTAGTATGATCACACATTCATAAAGATCTCACAAGATCTCATTCTAAAATAAAGTTGTATAGATCATAGAAGCATAAGAGTGAATGTAGATTCACTCACAACTATAGAGATTTAGGAAGAGATCTTTGCAATGATACAAAACCTTCTTCATAATCATAGAGACAAGAAGAATCAATAAGAGAATAGATCAATGAAAGAGTATAAGTGATCACCAACCTTAAGGAAGAAGATTCATCAAAAAAGTTTGAGGATTTGAAGAGGATCTTCCACAACTCCAATGTGAAGGCTTGAGAGAGGCTTCCCAGGTTATCCATAGGCTTTTGAAGAAAGTGGGGCTGATTACAAAGTTCTATTAAGTAGAGCATCAAAAACCTAAAAATCAGAGATTTTACACTTAAGCCTTTATCACTATGGGTCGCTCAGCCTGATCGACCCACTTGATCAACCTAGGCTGAAACAAGCCCAAAACAAGGATATGAAGCTCCAAACTTCAAAATTTTCAATGGGGCTTCTCCCAACTCAACAAGTGACTTACCTAGCGTTGAGGGACCTTCCAAAACATGTCCAACTAGGCCTCAAGTCCATCAACCAAGCTCTTCAACACTAAGATGCAGTTTCTTCTCCATGGCAGATAAGGTTTCCAAGTAGGGAACTCCATCATAAATCTCCATGGGTTTTGGGTCAAACACCATGTCTTCCATTGAGATGACCCACAATTTCCTTCTACCTTCACTTTGGGTCTTCGGACATACAAACAAATGGGTTTCTGAGTAAGGGTTTTGGTTGGATTTCACATTCTTGCCCCCTTAAAAAAAATTCGTCCTCGAAATTGAAAACATACCTGGGTTTCCAAAAATATGGGGAAACTTCTCTTTCATCTGTTCCTTCTCCCAAGAAGCTTCTTCAGGGGTGTGATTCTTCACCGAATTTTTACCAAGGGAATTGTTCGATTCCGCAACTGTCACTGGGGAATTCACATGAAAGGGAACGAGGAATTCTCAACAAAAAAGTGCTCTCTGAACCGAATGTGAAAGTTGTTTTCCATTTGTCCTTTTTGTCTTGGATTTCGGCCGGCTCTTCATTATAAGAAAAATCAGCACTAAGTCCTTCAGGTTCTCGTTGTAGTATGTGTTCCGGATTATATGTATTGCCGAAGCATTGATTTATGGAACACATTATGAACTCCAGCAAGAGATGGAGGTAAGGCCAAATGGTACGCAACATGTCCAACCTTCTCAAGAATCTCTTAAGGTCTGATGAACTGAGGGCTAAGCTTTTCCTTAACATTGATTCTCAACACCTTTCATAGGTGACACTTTCAGGAAAACTTTCTCCCCAACTTGAAATTCCAAATTGGTCCTTCTCTTATCTGCATAAGATTTCTACCTTGACTGCGCCAATTTGATCCTTTCTCTTATCATGTCCACCATTGCACTTGTAGCTTCAATCATTTCCGGACCTAACACTTTCCTTTCACTAGTCTCAGTCCAATACAAGGGTGTTGTACAAGTGTTTCCATACAAAGCCTTGAATGGAGCCATGCCTATTGTTGCTTGATAATTGTTGTTATAGGCAAAATCAACCAAAGCGAAGTGTTCATCCCAGTTGCCACCCATATCCACAATGCAATATCTAAGCATATCTTCCAAAATCTGAATTGTCTGCTCATATTGTCCATCACTTTGTGGATGATGAACAATACTAAAGTTTAACTGGGTTTCCAAGGCATTCTGCAAACTATTCCAAAACCTCGAGGTGAACCTAGGATCTGTGTTAGAAACAATACTCACAGGCACTCCATGCAGACGAACCACATTGTCCACATAAAGCTTAGCTAGCTTATCCATAGTATGAGTGATCTTCATAGGAATAAAATGGGCAAATTTGGTCAACCAATCAATGATTACCCATATTGTATCATTTCCTTTACTTGTCCGAGGCAAGCTAGTCCCGAAGTCTATAGTGATATCTTCCCACTTCCAACTAGGAACAGGAAGGGGCTATGAAGTCCAGATGGCAGTTGACAAATGACCTTAACGCGCTGAAAAGTTTCACACTTGGCCACAAAGTCTTCCACATCAGTCTTCAAACCAATCCACCAGAAATTTGCTCTTCGATCCTTATACATTTTAGTACTTCCTGGGTGCATTGTAAAAACTAACTGGTGTGGTTCTTACAAAATTTATTTCTTAATCTCATCAATAGCAGGCACACAAAGTCTTCCTCTATACAACAATGTACCATCCATAGATATACCAAAATTAGGATCCGACTCAAGATTTGAAGCAACCTTCTCAATTTTCTCCTTCAATTCCTAATCGAAGGCTTGCAAAGCAACAATTCTATCTCTAAGAGTGGATCTTGCTATCATGGTAGGAAGAACAAAATCCGATCCTTCTGAAGCAATTTCCAGACCAAGCTCCGAAATCAAAAACAACAACCATTTAATCAAAGCATTTAAATCCAACTCTTTTCTTTTACTTTTCCTGCTAAGAGCATCAACAACCACATTCGCTTTACCAGGGTGATACTGAATATCACAATCATAATTAGATACTAATTCCAACCATCTTCTTTGTCACATATTTAACTCCTTTTGGGTAAAGAAGTACTTCAGACTTTTATGATCTGTGAAAATAGCAATATTTTCTCCAAATAGATAACGTCTCCAAATCTTCAGAGAGAAGACAATAGTGGCAAGCTCTAAATCATGAGTGGGATGATTCCACTCATACTCTTTCAATTGTCTTGAGGAATACACTACCACTTTCCCATGTTGCATCAAAACGCAACCAAACCAATCTTCGATGCATCAGTATAGACTGTCAAACCACCAGAGTCATCAGGTGTAGTCAAAACTGGGGCACTTTCTATCCTTCAACTCTTGAAAGTTCTTCTCACAAGCGTCGGTCCAAACAAACTTCTCTTCTTTTCTAGTTAGTTTAGTCATAGGAGCAGCGAACCTAGAAAAGTTCTCAATAAATCTCTTGTAGTATCCAACCATTCCCAGAAAACTTCTTATTTCTATCATGGTCTTCGGTGTCTCCCAGCCAGCAACTGCTTTAACTTTTTCGGGATCAACACGAATACCTTCTGTTGAGACCACATGGCCTAGGAATACTACTCTTGATAGCCAAAAGTCACATTTGCTAAACCTGGCATAAAGCTTCTTTTCTCTTAATCTTTGCAAGGTGAAAGTAAGATGTCTCATATGCTCTTCTTCATTCTTTGAGTAAATCAAGATGTCATCAATGAAGATGATCACAAATTTATCAAGCACATCATGAAAAAATCGATTCATAAGATCCATAAAAACAACAGGAGCATTAGTCAAACCAAAGGGCATGACTTTAAACTCATAATGACCATATCTTATTCTGAAGGTTGTCTTGAAAATGTCACTAGACTTCCCCTTAAGCTGGTGATATCCAGATCTAAGATCAATCTTCGAGAACATGGCTGCACCTTTCAATTGATTGAAGAGGTAATCAATCTTGGGCAGCGGATATCTATTATTTATAGTCAACTTGTTCAACTCCCAATAATCAATGCATAGACGCATGCTACCGTCTTTCTTCTTCACAAACAGGACCAGAGCTCCCCAAAGTGATACACTTGGCTGTATAAAACCTTTGTCTAAGAGCTCATTTAGTTAGTTTTGTAGTTCTTTCAGTTTGGTAGGTGCCATTCTATACCGGGGCTTTAGATACTGGAGCAACTCTTGGAATCTCAATCGAAAACTCCAAATCTCTATTAGGAGGCAATCTTGACAAATATTTTGGAAAAACATCCTAGAAGTCACAAACTACCTTGACTTCCTCGAGCTTCTTCTCTTCTTTGACCTTGCTTCCAAGTGAAGCACTTTCCACTAATGCACAGACTTGCATCAATGCAGTCAAAGTCTTCTTGCTAACTCTTCCTTGCTCTCCTTGCTCTCCTTGAAATTCAAAAGTTGAATTCCCATCAATCTTGAATTAGATTCTTCTTAAAGAACAAAGAATCATAGCTTTATGGGCTGTCAACCAATCTATTCCCAGAATAATATCAAAATCTTTCATATCAAGGAGCACTAAATTGGCTTTCAGATACTTTACACAAACAAAGACAGGACATTCTTCTAACACTTTATCTAGTTTCACAACAAACCTTGCAGGGGTACTAATCATTAAATAACTAGATAAGTTCTTGGGTGTTATGCCAGTCTTTCTAACAAATGTAGATGAGATGAACAAATGAGATGCACCCATATCAAATAATACAAATGCAGGTATAGAATCGACTAGTAATGTACCTATCACAACATCATGATTCCCATCTTGTTCAGTACCAGATATACTGAACACTCTTCTTGACGGAGGGGCTGGAGCACTCTTTGCTACGGGGGCAGGAAGCTGATTTGTCTTCCGGGGGCTAGTACAAGAAAAGTGTCCAGTCTGCTTACAAAAAAAGCAAATGGGATTTTTCGGCATAATTGAAGGCATTGCCAATGGAGGAATCTGATTCACTGGTCTAGGATTTCATATACCGGTCTAGTAGCTAGAACATTCACTGCTTGTCTATTCCCACTGAATTGGCTTTGCTATTTGGCCTGTGCACTTCCTGAACTCTGTCCTACACTCCTAGGCTGAAAAGTAGGAGTAGGGTAGGGTGTAGGTCTAGTGAATCTTCTGTCAGATCTATCAACCAAACCAGGGTTTCTATGCTGCCACGGTCTTTGAACAAGAGAACTTTCTTTCTCAGCTTCTTCCACCTTCTTCGAGTTCTGGACCATCTAGGCATAGCTCTCTGTTGAAAGAATAGTGAGGTAAGCCCTGATTGTAGGTTGCAATCCCTTGAAGAATTTCTTTGCCTTAGTATAGTTTGGTTTCATAGAATCAGGGGCAAAGAAGCAAAGTTCTTCAAACTTCTATTGGTATTCCAGCACAGTAAAAGGTCCTTGAACAAATGCCATAAACTTGGCTTCCTTCGCATTTTTCACAGCTTCTAGGAAATAGTTCTTACAAAATGCCTCTTTAAATATTTCCCAAGTGACAACACCAGCATGCACATCTTCAAGAATAGGACAGGTGGAGTTCCACTAGGCATCAACTTCATGCTGGAGCTTTTGCTCAGCAAACAAGATCTTTAGCGCTTTAGAGCACTGTATATTCTAAAAAGCTTTATCTAATTCCTGCAACCACTTATTTAGAAATAGAGGTCCTTTGATACTCAAGTGAAAGTTGGCACTTGCAACTTAAGGAAGCTCTCCATCAGTCTGGTATGGGGAGTTCCTGCCAATCTTTCAGCATTCGGCACACAGCTTGAGGATTTTCATGTGTAGCAATACAAGTCTCATTGTGCAAAGTCATAAAACCCATCATCATCTGGTTGAACTAGGTAGCTTGCTGGTGCGTGATATTCTCCATAATGTTGGTAATATCCTGAAAATTTCCCATCGGCGGAGCACCAGGGAGATCATTAGCGGTCTGGCCATTCAGAAGAGTCTGATCTCTAGTGACACCATCAGGTACAACTCCATTTGGTACTCTTCCATTGCCACTATGGA
Organism: Hakea prostrata; assembly: GCF_041222555.1. Lineage (NCBI taxonomy): Eukaryota > Viridiplantae > Streptophyta > Magnoliopsida > Proteales > Proteaceae > Hakea > Hakea prostrata. Next base: position 27,890,587 of record NC_142607.1, on the reverse strand, counting down.
TTGCACTAGTTTTACGGTTCCTTAGATTAACCATCCTGAAAAATCCAAAAATTCAAAACAAACAAAAATTGAAGATTCATCAATATCCATTTGATCTCATGCTTTGAATATTCATATCAGACTTAGAATCATCAATATAGACATTACACAAACAATCACGAGCCAAAAATCAAAATTCCCAAAAATCACCAAAAAAACTGAGCTCATTAACTCACTGGGTTGCTCAGGTTTGATCGACCCACACAAACAGTGCGCGGATTTCACTTAAAAATGGCTTACTTCTCAAATCAAAAGACACTCTAACTTCCAAAAATTTGTGAGAGAGCTCTGGGAAAAGGTTTCCAAAGGTTTTCAAAGGTCATTCAAGGTGGTTTAGGGCTTCTACAACATCAACCAAACACACATTGATCTTCACAAAAAGGTATACACTATTCCCTCTCTCAAATGCTTCCAATCTTGACTTGTATTCTTCCAAAACCGTGAAATACTTGTTGCAATAGTTAGAAATCATGTCTAGGAACACTTAGAAACATGCTCCAACAAAATTTTACACAATGCCATGCTTCTACAACAAGTTCTATTATTATCATGCTCACTTTTCACGATTCACACCACAAAAATCCCTTTTTTGAAAAACTTATCCCATTTTCAATCCACAAAGAATTTTGACACCAAATCACTTTTTACATGAATGAAATGATATGATAGAGGTGTGCATGCAATTCTCTTGGTCCAATTTTGCATTTTCAAAATTTTCAATTTTGCATTTTCAAAATTTCCAATTTTGACCTAAAAACGAAATTTCCCCTTTTTTTTCATGCTGAATTTTCTCTTGTAGACTAAGTTTTTGATGGATTTTTCTCAAATAAACCATCCTAACATGTTATTCCAAGTATTATGCACATGCTAGTATGATCAAATCACAATTTTTCTTAAAATAAAAAATTTTCAAAAAATTACGATAATGCCCTTCTTGCTGAATTTTCTTCATAAAGCACTAACTCAAATTCCTTTGTCTTTCTCAATAGATACTACCATTATGCCACCACATGGACGACGCTTAGGTGCTAGTAGAGGCAAGGGTGGAGGTTAGGCACCACTCCTAGAGCCACGGGATGAGGTCATACACGGAGATCTCTTCGTTTCACCACAGGCTGAGTTCCTGTGCGAGGCATACTTTGAACATTCACCAATAGAGTACGTCCGCACAATGGAGTGGACACATCTCTTTACATAGGATCTACCAGTCTTTCTAGATCTGGTGAGACAGTTCTTCAGCAACATGTCTTACTTTCGCGAGGGCAAAGGTCGGGGTACTTCACGGCTAGTCATTGAGAGTCAAATCCGAATGTAAAACCCAGCCCTAACCTTGACCCGGAAACCTTGTTATTTGTAGGTCCAGTGACCCGAAGTAAAGTAAGAAGTCAGCTTTGGGCCATCCCAGTGGAGGACATGGTGTCTGGCTTTGAATCCATGAGAGTTGATGATGAGGTTCTATTTATGGAAACTGAATCTTGATGAAGATCGGATTAGTTGATGGACTTGGAGTGCTCTCTATCATGGTTTGAAGGCATTTCTACCTATTAGGTAAGTCACTTGATATGTGTGCAAAACCCCTTTAGGATTGGATTTGATCTGGGTCTTCAATTCCCTGTTTAGGAGTTGCTGAATTTATTGGTCGACTGATTGGTCGACTGGACCAGTCGACCAATGGGTTCTATCTTTGGCAATAAGGTCTTGCTTGCTCTATTTAAGTCCAATCTCGAGTCTACTTCGTATTTTCTGCCTCCAAACTCTTTGGAACGAACCAAAGACCTCTGCAAGTCATCTCCCTTGCATCCTTGGTGTTTTTCTTGACGGATCTTCGTCAAAACTCTTCCTTTTGCATCAAAGGTATGTCTACACTCTCTTCTTCTCCTCCATCTCTGTTTTTCTTTCCATTTTGAGTTGAGACAGTAGAGGAGATGCTGCATTCTCTGTTGCAAACATCTTTGGACTTGTCTCTCATGATCTTCCTAAGGATTAATGGCTAATGCAATGATCTTAACCATGATCATTGCAAGCTTTTGAAGGAACCATGATCAAATCATGATCTTGTCTTTGTTTATCTTTTGATTTGAATTCTGATCTCCTTAGATCTACTATATTGATCATGTTAGTAGTCAATTGCTGTGTTTTCTTTTCATGATCCATGATCTATCAATCTCTAGTTGTTTCTCTTCTACCATACCATGTTTTCTTCATGAATCATGATAGTTACATATATGGTAGGTTTTGTTTCCTTATTTAGATTTATGCTCTTAGGTCTATTTTCTTGAAGATCTAAGTATGCCTTTCATGATACCTTTATCTGAATCAATGATTCATTCTCCTATTGTTCTTGTCTTTGATTTCTATCTTGAATTCTTCAAGAACCATGATTGATCTAATTATGGTAACTTTTTGTTTCCTAATTTGTATCTTGATGACTTGATTTGATTAGTGTTTTGAGGTCCCCTATATGTTAGGATACTACTAATGTAGTTTACCCCTTGATTAGTACCCTTTTGAGCCACCAAATTCGGATTTTATATCTTAAAACTCTGATTTTATAGGCTATCGTCTCGCATTGGTCGACTGATTGGTCGACTGGGGCAGTAGACCAATCCAATCGACCAATGAGTACAGCAACTCCAGAATTGGTCTGTTTTGGATGTTTTGGTATCTTTTTTGTTAGGGATCTTTCCTAATATGTTGTATACACTTGTTTAGGACCTTCTTCTCACATTTGTCAAGATCTTACTTGATTTCTTAGGATTCCTTTGCAAGTTATAAAAGGTAAGGATGGTTACTTCTTTAACAACATAAATTGCATATCTTAGTTTCTATATTTGAATCTTGTTAATTTATTTCTTTAATTAGATTCTTATAATGTTATACTATTGTGGTACTGTCTTGATATCAGTAGCATTACTTATTTATATTGAATTGACTCATGTATGATTTACTTACCAGTTATATACAAGTTGATTGTAATTATTGATTTCTTTCCATATATGAAGTTACCATATATGTGATGTTATGAATAGATGCTTGTGTATGCTTAAGTATGGTTTGGAAAGGAGAGGTGTCCTTTTGACACTTTTGTCCTTGGACTACTACGGGAATATTATGGGATGTTTCCGGAGATGCCCTCTGGACACCTTCCTAAACTGTTGGATGACATATTTAGGATTGTCTAGTAGTGTTTGGTTAGGATGTCCCGTTATGTCAGACCCTAATCGGAGGGGTATTGAGACCGAATGACCCGTGGTAGCAATGGGGATTCATGGGCGCTCAAGACCGGTAACCAACCCGTGAGAGGACAGGAATCACATTGTGGGGGCCATTTATTGGTAGGGTTGCATATGGATAGACTTGGGCTCACGGGCGCTCAAGACCGGTAACCAACCCGTGAGGGGACGTGAGAGCTTCCCGTTTACCATATGTGGATGACCAATAGGGTTGATGAGTCCGTAGTCAGGGACTATGAGGACTCTAGTGTGAAGGATACAGGAAAGGATCGTCAGGGACGAGGAATGGACGTATCTGGATCTGACTTGATGTAACTAAGTAGAAGACTTGCATTTGGCTAGGCTTTACCCTTACATGCGCCGGTACTTAGACCAATGGTGATGTGAGAGAGTGGTGACCTATACCCCCAGCCATGGAATGTCCCGAGGGATGCCGGACCCATTACCAACTGATGATGAGTGATTGAGACCTTCCTAAAAAAGTACGGTGCTATGACTTAAAGCATGTCTGCCAATAGAGATCAGCATATGTAGAGTTAGATTCATACATTCATTGTTTGTCTCATACCATATTGCATTTATGTTTGTTCTGAAATCCTGCCATTTATGTTATTATGGATTTAACTGCCTTACCTGAGTTTCTTTGAAACTCATTCCTTTATTGTACAATGTTTGTTAAACTATTCTACTGAGTTCGAATATCATGGCGGCCCATATGAAGAAGCGCAAGGAGAAGAGGCATATCTCCGGGGAAGGTGATTGCGGTTACGACAATTACACTGAAGATCCCGCGAGTGGTTATGCTCCATACGATGCTTAGTCCGACCATAGAGTGGAAGCGCCCTTGTGCCGTTTATGAGATTTACACTTATAGGGATATTGTCTATAAGATTGAGAACAATTTAGTTACCTATTGTACCTGCTATTGGGATTAGATTCTATCCTGCTTATTCTCTTTTAGAACTACTTTTTCGCTGGTTTTAGAGTGGGATTTCGCCTCACTTTACTTATCTGATTTAGACACTCTGATTATATCTAGTACTCTGATTTATATATGATTCATTCTTTTCTTATTTGGATCTATGGTTTATCTTTCGCACTTTTATTATTATTGTTCATGATTATGTTATTGTTTATATGGGAGGTTGATTACTCGATACCTGATCTTCGGGCTGTGGATCACACTCTCGGTTATGCCAGATAGGGTACCGGCTGGGAGGATGTGACACCGGGACACTTGGATTAGATTTTCTAAGAAGATACTGGCATGTATACTTCAGGTACCATATTATCCAACGGAGTGCAGATGGATACTTGTAGGTGCCAAGGTAGACTCAGTACTTCTTCCATACGAGTTGCACGAGATCTATTCCACACTTTGGGATGACACTAGGTGTTATAGTCCACGGAACAGTGCTAGGATGACCCCTTCTGCTAGGGTCATTGGTCACCTTGTAGGCCGAAATATTATACTAAAGGCCGGGCATCATCATAGGGTGTCAGTGATGGAGCCTAATTAGTTATCTACGCATCTACATGGGATTCCAGATTGACTTGTCCTACATCATCAAGAACATCATGATAGATGTCGTTGAGCATCTTGGAGTTCAAAACCTTTGCTTTGGTCGGCTTTTGACACTTGTCTTTAGGCACTTCGGTGTGTGCTTGGAGAACATGGAGATGCTTACCCAGGATCTGGGTAATGACATTGGGGCCAAGACCATTGGACAAATGCAACTTAGTCATATTGAGAGGTTAGAGGGCGAGGATGATAGTGAGGATGAGGATGATTAGGCTGTAGAGGATGAGGAGGATGCTGGTCCAGATAGTGAAGACCAGGCAACGGTGAGGATGCAGAGATGCGTGAGGCTGATCCAAGTCATGAGGGGATTCCGCATCCAGCACACTTTGAGATTGTGGGTCCTTCTCATAAAATTCCTGAGGCACCAAACATGTATGCTCATATGCTTGCTATGACTTCCATTCTAGAGAGGATGGAGAGTCAGCTCATACAAGTTGCGGAGGATGTTAGAATTCTCAAAGATTAGAGACAGTATCCTAAATAGATTGTACTAGGATTTCCTTTTATGCTTTCATTGATGTAACTCTTTTGTAAAAACTACCTAGAAATTAATGAAGTTCATTTTGTTTCACTTTCTTATTGTGTGTTATGCCTTTCTTTTATTGCATTAGGTTATGTTTGTTCAATCATAATTATTGTGCATTATTCAACAAACATATTATGCTTCATTATTTTTGTTTCTAATCCAAAGTTCTCTATTATTCAATGCTAAGAAAATTTGAGTCACTTCTGGATCTATGACTCAAGAATGTTCCATTATTGTTTCCTGTGGTTAGGATTGTCCTTGAACTGTGGGCTTTGATACCACTTTATCACATCTACCAAGCTGGTACCCTATTTGGCATACCCGAGTGTGTGATCCACAGCCCCAAAGATCAGTTCGAGGAAATCAACCTCCCACATTTACAATAATACAGTCAAGAACAAGACAAAATCAATGTTTAACTATTATAAAAGAATAATCAAGATAAGATTCAAAGAGAATTTACAATATAATCAGAGTGCAAAAAATGATACCAATAGAATAAATCAATGTAGAGTGTAGCAAAAAATCATTCTACAACAGCAGCGGAAAAGTAGATCAAAAAATATTACAACCGATTCCCAAAAATGGAAAGAAGAAGTAAACTAAATCTAAACTAACGTCTCTTCAAACATAAAAAGAACACTTCTAAAAGTAAAGGTCTCTACATCCAAGTATCATTGTACTAGCACCTGAGTATGACTAATCTTGATACGCTCCTACGTCACCTTGGTAGTCTTCACAGTCATAGTCACAGTATCTAGCACCTTAGGTGTAGTATGAGTCATCCAGAGCAATCTCATATGCTTGTCCGTCATAGTCATCAATACCTGTAGATACATCTAACAAAGTTGTTGCAAAAAGGAGTGAGTTCAAAAGAACTCAGCAAGGCAATTTATTCCACAATAACACATATAACATGATAGAAAAACATAAAGGATGCAACATGATATGAAACAGACATGCAAGTATGATTCTAACTCTATGTATGTTGGTCTCTAGTGGTAGACATGCTTTAAGTCATAGTAACCATACTCCTTTGGGTAGGTCTCAAATCACTCTCCCTCAACCATCTCAATATCTTGGGTTCTCCGGTGGTACTTGGGTCATGCATCCCTCTCGGACATTCCACGGCTAGGGTTTAGGTCATCGTTCTCTCACATCACCATTGGTCTGAGTACTGGCACATGTCAAGGTTAAACTTAGCCCAATGCATGTCTTCTACTTAGTTATATCAAGTCAAAGTTAGATACTTCCATTTCTTGCCTCTCACGATCCTTTCCGATATCCTTCTCACTAGAGTCAATGTATCCTATGGCTACAACCAACTCGGACTACGGATTCATCAACCCTGTTCGTCATCCACAAATAGTAATGGGAAGCTCTCATGTCCTCTCACGGGTTGGTTACCGGTCTTGAGCGCCTATGAGCCCAAGTCTACTACTTTAACCCTACCAATGAATGGCCTCCACAATGTGATTGATGTCCTCTCATAGGTTGGTTACCAGTCTTGAGCGCCCACAAATCCCCATTGCTGCCATGGGTTACTCGGTCTCAATTCCCTTCCGAATTGGGTCTGATATAATGGGGTAATCCTAGCCAAACACTGCTAGACAAGTCCTAGGTATGTGAACCAATAATCAGGGAAAGAGTCAAGGGGCATCATAGGATTTGTCCCATACCAATTCCACTGATGTCCAAAGACAAAAATGTCAAAAGGACATTCCCCATTCCCAATTACACTTAAGCAATTACATTTCAAATCAATCATTCATAAACACAACTGACGAATCATTACATAGAGAAATAACCATTCATACATGACCAAAATAATAATTGAATTACATGAACAGGTCCTATTGTAGTTATAGTACTTACAGCAGCAATATAATTATAAGAAAATTATAAGAACATAGTATGGTCATGCAATCCAAATCAAATATAAGTAACATGCAATTTAGGTTATTAGGGAACAACCGTCTTTACCTTAAATAACTTCGAAGAATTCTGGAGAAAAGAATAAGGATAGGTCAAAGTTATCAAATAAACCCTGAACAAAAATAGTTCAAGCATTAGGAACAAACCCTCGAAGATCGGAAGTGAAACGCGGATCAAAACAGACCAAACTTGGAGCTACTGACACTGTGGGCAGCTCAGTTGGGTCGCTCAAGCTGATTGACCTAGGTGATCGACCCCAGTGTACTGTACGAACAAAAACTCCAAAATTTGATCCAAAACTCAACTTCTGGGATTCGAAGCACTCTAAAATTTTAAGGGAAACTCTAGAATAGTAGTTCTAAGAATATCTAGCATAGATTAGACATCAACAATGATCAAAAGAGTAGAATTCTAAATTAATCAAAAACTAAGTTTTATCAAAATCCATCCATGAATTCTACGGAGAGTCTAGAGAGAATGAGAATCCACTCTATAAAGAAAAGAACAGTAGATCTTAGATAGAATTAATCATAGGAATGAATCTAGCATGCTTTAGAAATCAAAACTTAGTATGATCACACAAGATCTCATTCTAAAATCAAGTTGTGTAGATCATAGAAGCATTGGAGTGAAAGGAGATTCATTCACAACTATAGAGATTTAGGAAGAGGTCTTTGTGATGATACAAAACCTTCTTCATAATCACAGAGACAAGAAGAATTAATAAGAGAATAGATCAGTGAAAGAGTATAAGTGATCACCAACCTTAAGGAAGAAGATTCGCCGAAAAAGCTTGAGGATTTGAGGAGGATCTTCCACAACTCCAATGTGAAGGCTTGAGAGAGGCATCCCACATTCTCTAGAGGCTTTTGAACAAAGTGGGGCTGATTACCATGAAGTTCTATTTAGTAGAGCATAAAAAACGTAAAATCAGAGATTTTACACTTAAGCCCCTATCACTGTGGGTCGCTCAGCCTGATCGACCCACCTGATTGACCAAGGTTGACAGCAAACCCAAAACAAGGAAATGAAGCTCCAAACCTCAAAAATTTCAATGGGGCCTTCTCCCAACTCAACAAGTGACTTACCTAGCATTGAGGGACCTTCCAAAACATGTCCTACGAGGCCTCAAGTCCATCAACCAAGCTCTTCAACACCAATATTGTCACATCCACCCAGCCGGTACCCTATCTGGCATACCCGAGTGTGTGATCCACAGTCCACAAGATCCAGTAGTTAGAGAAATCAACATCCCACATTCACAACAATATAATCAAGAACAAGACTAAATCAATGTTAACAATATTATTCAATGAATCAAGGTAAAGTAACGAGATATTCATCAGTGTAACATCCAGCCCAAACCTAGCCCGGACACCCTTTTTATTTTGGGATAAAGAAAGACTGGTTCAATGTTAGACCTTAAAAGTTGGACTTTAATTTCAATATTATTATCTTTGAAAACCTTAGGAAGCCATGTCAGACCTTTCCCTTAGGGTAGATCTGTAATGTCTAGCCTTATCCTAACCTTGACCCGGCCCGGGACCTATTATGTTTATAGGTCCGAACACCCAAATTTGGGGAAAATATACTTGTGGACCCTTTTGGTTGTTGATTTGGTGTCGGAACCCAAGCCCGTGGACATTGACGATGATGCCCCTCACTTGAGGGCATTGTCAGTGTTAGTTTTGAATCTGCGCACCGAAGAGGGGTGAATTAGTTGAAATACCAAATGAACTCCTGTGCTCAATCCGAATATATTTCGTGAAACTAGACTTCTTGATGGACTTTTAGGAGAAAACCCCACTCAATTTGACCCCATATAGCCCTCCAAATCCTTGTCCGAAGTTGCTGAACTGTGTCTGGAAAATCCTGCTTGCGCATCAAAGAAGGTGAGCTTAGTTGGTCGACCTAATGACCTCACATGCTTGATCCAAAGGTATTTCTGGAAACTAGACTTCTTGATTGACTTGTAGGAGAAAACCTCACTCAATTTGACATTGTATAAACCTCATAATTGCTGAACTATTTCTGGATTTTCTGTTGAAACCTGTTACCTGTTTTGGTCGATCCTTTTGGTCGATACCATCGACCAAGGACCATCGACCAAAGTTGCCCAGAATCAAAAAAAGATGCTTTTTGGATATTCTTTCCTCTATTTAAGTGAAACCTCGAACCTAGAACGATATTTTACTCATTTCAACACCTGAGAACGTGGGAAGGCTCCTCCTTAGCTTGGGTGATGACCTTCTACAAGAATCCTTGTCTCTCTTCTCCAACTACCATCTTCTAAGGTATGATTCTCTCTCTTGCTCTCTATTCTACTCACTTCCCTTCTTCTTTTACTGATGAGACCATGGCCAAGGTGCTGCAACCTTGCAAACACCTTGCCATGAACGTCTCTTCCCATTTATACTTGCTTTTCCTTCATTCTTGCTATGCTTCACTTGCATCTTGATCCTTACATATACATTACCATGATTCCTTGCTTAACAACTTGATTTCTTATACTAAACTGAGATGTGGAGTATGATTAGTCTAATCTCTGGCTTGCAAATGATTGTAATCATGTTCCTAACCTATTCCCCAACTAATTCTCTAGCTTCCCTTTCAATTACATCAATTTCTCATGAATGCTAGGATTCTTGTCTTTAGAACATAGGACCTCAATTTGGGGGTTTTCATTTGGACCATTGGATTGTGATAATACTTGCTAGGTAGTGTTCTTACATTGTTATTAATCATCCCTCCAAGTTTCAGATCGATCCGAACCCCGGAAGACCCATTTCGGACCAAAATCCCCAAAATCCACTATTCTGTCCCGAAGACAATTTTGGTCGATCCTTTTGGTCGATACCATCGACCAAGACCATCGACCAAAGTTGTTGCTGACAACAACCTTGCTCCGTTTTGATCCGTTTGACATCCGATCTTCCCGACTTCTTCTCTAACTTGTTATTGATGTTTGTTTAGGGTCTTAACAATTCTTTTGGACTAATTCTTGGTATTCTCAATTCATCATCAATTCAACCCAAGGTAAGGATGGTTATCTCCATAAACATATAGATCATCAACTTATGATTTATGTTCTTATTTATGAATAGAATCTCTTGATTTCTTTTAATCGTTATAAGACTGTGATATATGTGTTAGAACAATAGTATTGAAATCTTTATACTCTTGTCATGTTACATTACTATTCTTGTTTACTTATGTCTATGATGATTCATTTCAATATCATGATTTAACTTGTATTATGAAGATGTATTGGATGCATGAGAAGTGATGAACTTGAATATGTGACTTGCCTACGTATAACTTGGGATTGGGGAGTGTCCTATTGACGCTTCTGTCCTTGGGCACCGGAGGGAATAGTATGGGATGTTCTCCGAAGGTGCCTATCGACTCTTTCCCGGGTTATTGGATGACATACATAGGACTGTCTAGTGGTTTGGCTAGGATGTCCCTGTCGTATCAGACCCGAATCGGAAGGGCATTGAGACCGAACGACCCGTGGTAGCAGTGGGGATTTGTGGGCACTCAAGACCGGTAACCAACCCGTGAGGGGTCATAAATCTCATTGTGGGAACCATTTATTGGTAGGGTTGCAAATGGATAGACTTGGGCTCACGGGCGCTCAAGACCGGTAACCAACCCGTGAGAGGACGTGAGAGCTTCCCGTTTACTATTTGTGGATGACCAATAGGGTTGATGAGTCCGTAATCCGGGATTACGCTGACTCTAGTGAGAAGGATACCGGAAAGGATCGTCGGGGGCGAGGAATGGACGTATTTGGATCTGAGTTGATATGACTAAGTAGATGACTTGCATTGGGCTAGGCTTTACTGTGACATGTGCCAATACTTATACCAAATGATGATGTGAGAGAGTGGTGACTAAATCCCCAACCATGGTTTTTTTGAGGACTTTACCGATATTCCCCGGGAATTCCCAAGATATGGAACGGGAGAGTGATAGACGACCCAGAGAAGTATGGTGCTATGACTTAAAGCATGTCTACCTTAGAGACCAGCATTCATAGAGTTAGAACCATACTTGCATCATGTGTTCCATATCATATTGCATCATGTTATGGCTTGTATCATATGGTTTATATTTTATGGAATGACTACCTTGCTGAGTTCTTTCGAACTCACTCCTTTTTGCAACATATTTTGTTAGACTTTCCTGCAGGTACTACCACTGTTGACTGTGGCAGTCAACCCTCTGGAGGCCTAGTTGAAGACTTGTATCATACTGGTGGCGATGAACCAGTTGATAAAGACGAGTAGACCGAGATCGGGACTTGTTTGTAGCAGTTCAGTTTTATATTTGTGTGTTAGGGATGGGATGTCGCCTCATTCCCTTTTTAACCTTTTATTTGAATTGTCGGGACTATAGCTTAGTTGTTTCACTTGTTATTTGGTGAATCGGTTGTAACCTTTACTTTTAGTCGTCTCATCTTCCGCTATTATTATAGGATGGGTTTCCTCCCTCCTTTTCACACTTGATTGTTTATACTAATTAGAAATCCTTTCCGCACTCTGATGTTATTTGTGAATCTTTCTGAGGTACTTTCTCGACTTTTATTATTAAATTATTTGGATACAAGGAATTGTTCTTGCTTTTGATTATATTATTGTGCTAAGTGACTATGATCGTTCCTAAACTTGATCGGCGGGACTGTAATTCACTCCCCGGGTAATCCAAATAGGGTATCCCCTTTGTGGATTTAGGGCGGGATGTGACAATCAGAGTGCGGAAAAGATACCAATAGATATATAAATCAAAAGTAGAGTGAGGCGGAATCTCACTCCACGAGTACAGCGGAATGTAGTTCGAAAATCAAATGGGATTACAACTGATTCTAAAGACAAGAAAGAAAGATATAATCTAAACTAGAGTCTTTTCTACTTTATAAAGGATGTCCTCATAGACATAGACTTCATCGATGATGCTCAGACGCTCCCACTCCACTGTAGGGCTAATCTTGGTAACAAGAGAGACCACTCGAGGGATCCTCACAGTAATCTTCGTAGTCGCCAGCACTTTGCGTATGGTACGCTTCTTCATCTTGCGCTTCCTCATATTGCGCTTCATAGCCATCAAAACCTGTAGAATAGTCTAACAAAGGATATTGTACAAAAAGGAATGAGTTTCAAAGAAACTCAGCAAGGCAAGTTATTCCATAATAGCATAAATAACATAGTATCACAAACAAAGCAATAAGTGATATGATATGAGGCAACAATGCATGTATGAGTCTAACTCTATGTATGCTGGTCTCTATAGGTAGACATGCTTTAAGTCATAGCACCATACTTCTTTGGGTAGGTCTCATCACACAACGCCGGCTGGTAGTGGGTCCTTCATCCATCTCGGACAATCCATAGTTAGGGGTTAAGTCACCTCTCTCTCACATCACCGTTTGGTCTAAGTATTGGCGCATGTCAAGGTAAGCCTAGCCCAATGCAAGTCTTCTACTTAGTCATATCAACTCAGATCCAGATACGTCCATTCCTCCCCTCTCGGGATCCTTTCCGGTATCCTTCACACTAGAGTCAGCGTATCCAACTCTCTCAAATACGGACTCATCAACCCTATAGGTCATCCACATATAGTAAACGGGAAGCTCTCATGTCCTCTCACGGGTTGGTTACCGGTCTTGAATGCCCATGAGCCCAAGTCTATCCATATGCAACTCTACCCACAAATGGTCCCCACAATGTGATTCATGTCCCCTCACGGATATAACTCACCGGTCTTGAGCACCCATGAATCCCCATTGCTACCACGGTCTCAATACCCTTCCGATTCGGGTCTGATATAACAGGGGTATAACCTAGCCAAACACTGCTAGACAAGTCCTAGGTATGAAAACCAATAATCCGGGAAAGCGTCAAAGGGCAACATTGGAAATATCCCATACTACTCCCAATGAGGTCCAAGGACAGAAATGTCAAAAGGACATTCCCCAATCCCAAATCATACCTAAGCAATCACAATCATAATTCAGTCATATCATCCACGACAAATATCACATCATATGAAAGAGTATAATAAAACAAGATTAAATAAATAAGGAAACATACATGAGTAAGTATTCATACATAATCAAGTACATAAAGTAAATAAAGAAATAAGATCCTAATGTACTTGCAGCATTCATATCATAATTAAAACTAACATAACAGTAGAAAATCTAAGTAGTTCCCAAATTAGAAACTAAATCTACGCAAATCTATGTTAATATGGTAACAACTTTCCTTACCTTTAATAGATCCGAGAATATTCTGGAGGAACAAGAGGATGAATCCAAAGTTAGCAAATAATCCCTAAAATAGCATCACACAATCATTAAGAAGTAGTCCTAAAAGAATAAGCATGATTTGAATCAAATCGGATGAAGAAAACAGATTCTGCTGTTGCGGGTTGATTGGCTGGGTAGCATTGGCAAGTCGACCCAGGTAGTCTGCCCAAGAGTAAATCCAAAAGTAAAAAGGGAATCTTGATCCGAAACCTTTGCTACACAAACCGGAATGCAACGAAACTTGGAGGGATTGTCTAACACAGTAGTCTAAGCCTAGAAAGCATAATTTAGACATCAAACCACCATTAAAACATTACTTCCTAATTTAGAACCATAGTTTCTATTTTGGTAAAAATCATAGTTTTCATTGGAAACATGCTATAAATGAAAGGGATGAACTAGAGATGATTAGATCTCATTCTAGTACAACAACACAGTAGATCAGAGGTATGAATAATCATAGAGAAGCATCTATAATGCTAGAATGAATCAAAATAGGAAATATTATCATAGTTTAAGAAGAAATCATAAGAATCATGTTAAGAATGAATGAGATGATCATAGTACAAGAGAATGAAAAGAGATTGTAAAGATATGACTACAAGGTTGCAGCATCTTCATCATAATCTCAGTTTAGAGATGAGAGTGATCATAGAAAGAATAAATCATTAACATAAAAGATAGATTACTAACCTTTAATTGAAGAACAAGAGAGAGTTTGCAAGATTGCAAGATTAGGTCATCTTCTTCACTCTTGGAGGCTTGGAGATGGTTTCCCTTTGTTCTCTAGGTGTTATGGAGGCTAGGGATACTAAAATCACGAAGTCATGGGGTATATTTAGCAAGATTCTCAAAACAGAAGATTCTGTTCGAGTTCAACAACTCTGGGTCGATTGGCAGGGTAGCATTGAGCACTCGACCCAAGCACTCGACCCAGGCTGACAGCAAAGCCAAAAATAGGGATTTGAGGGTCTTCCACTACTCGGAATCAAACGAAACTTTAAACACATATTCTATAACATACCTAGCATGGAAAAATGGCTTTAAATCATATCCCACCAAGCTCTAAGGTCATCAACTAATCTTCTCTTCATCAAGGTGCAGTCTCTTCTCTATATCCAACACTGACTTCAAGTACGGGGCATCATCTTCAATCTCCATAGGTTCGGAGTCGAACACTATATCATCTACCAATATGGCCCATAGTTGACTTTCACTTCTACTTCGGGTCTTCGGACGTACAATCAAAGAGTATCCGGGTTAAGGTTAGGGCCGGGTTTCACATTCCCCCCTCCTTAAAAGAAATTTCGTCCTCGAAATTGAAAGTATACCTGAACTTCCAAAAAGATGAGGAAACTTCTCCTTCATATCTTCTTCCTTTTCCCAAGACGCTTCTTCAGGGGTATGGTTCTTCCACTGAATCTTCACCAAAGGGATAGTTCGATTCCTTAACTGCTTGTCCTTTCTATCCAAGATTTTAACCGGTTCTTCCTTATAAGATAAATCAGCACAAAGTCCTTTAGGTTCTTGCTGTAGTATGTGATCTGGGTTCTCAACATACTTCCGAAGCATTGAAACATGAAATACATTATGAGTCTCAGCGAGTGACGGAGGTAAAGCCAAACGATAAGCAACTGATCCAATTCTTTCAAGAATCTCATAAGGTCCAATATAACGAGGACTAAGCTTTCCTTTAACATTAAACCTCATTACACCCTTCATAGGCGATACCTTTAGAAAAACGTTCTCACCAACTTGAAATTCCAAATCTGACCTTCTTCTATCAGCATAAGATTTTTGTCTTGACTGAGCAGTCTTAATCCTTTCTCTTATCATATCTACCATCGCACCGGTAGCTTCAATCATTTCTGGTCCTAACACTTTCCTTTCTCCAGTTTCGGTCCAATACAGAGGTGTTCTACAAGTGTTTCCATATAAAGCTTTAAAAGGAGCCATGCCTATTGTCGACTGATAACTATTGTTATAGGCAAACTCAACCAAAGCTAAATGTTCATCCCAATTACCACTCATATCAACAACACACGATCTAAGCATATCTTCCAAAATCTGAATTGTCCGCTCAGACTGTCCATCAGACTGAGGGTGGTGAGCAGTACTCAAATTCAACTGGGTTCCCAAAGCTTTCTGCAAACTATTCCAAAATCTTGAAGTAAATCTAGGGTCACAATCAGACACAATACTCACAGGCACTCCATGCAGACGAACAACATTGTCCACATAAAGCCTAGCTAACTTATCCATAGTGTGAGTGATCTTCATAGGAATAAAATGGGCTGATTTGGTCAATCTATCAACAATTACCCACACAGTGTCATTACCTTTACTTGTTCGGGGCAAACTAGTCACGAAGTCCATAGTAATGTTCTCCCATTTCCAACCAGGCAAGGGTAAGGGCTGCAATAATCCAGATGGAGGTTGTCGAACAGCTTCAACACGTTGACAAGTCTCACACTTAGCTACAAAATCTTCCACATCAGACTTCAATCCAATCCACCAAAAATGTTCCTTCAAATTCTTATACATCTTTGTACCTCCTGGATGTACGGTAAAGATCGACTGGTGTGCTTCCTTCAAAATTTCCTTTTTAACTTCTTCAACTGCAGGCACACAAAGTCTTCCTCTAAACAATGACGCACCATCCATAGATATACTAAAATCAGGGTCCAAATCAGAATTTAAAGAAATCTTCTCTATCTTCTCTTTCAATTCCGGATCCGAATCTTGCAAGGCAACAATTCGATCCCTAAGGGTGGATCTTGCTTTCATGGCTGAAAGCATAACATCTGAACTTTGCGAAACAACTTCCAATTCAAAATCTGAAATTGACTTCAACAACGACTTGCTCATAGCATTCAAATCTAAATCCTTCTTGTTACTTTTCCTACTAAGAGCGTCCGCAACGACATTTGCTTTACCAGGATGATACTAGATATCACAATCATAGTCAGAGACTAATTCCAACCATCTTCTTTGTCTCATATTTAACTCCTTTTGGGTAAAGAAATACTTTAAGCTCTTATGATTAGTGAAAATTGCAATCTTCTCACCATACAAGTAATGTCTCCAAATCTTTAGGGCAAAAACAACGGCTGCAAGTTCCAAATCATGAGTGGGATAATTCCGCTCATATACCTTCAATTGTCTTGAAGCATAAGCTATCACCTTCCCATGTTGCATTAAAACACAACCCAAACCAATCTTAGACGCATCAGTATAGACTGTCAGACCACCGGAATTATCGGGTATAGTCAAAACCGGGGCACTTGTCAATCTATCCTTCAATTCTTGAAAATTCTTCTCACATGCGTCAGACCAAACAAACTTCTCTTCTTTCCTAGTTAGCTTAGTCATAGGAGCAGCCAACTTAGAAAAGTTCTCAATAAATCTCCTATAATAACCAGCCAAACCTAAGAAACTTCTTATTTCAGACACCGTCTTCGGTCTTTCCCACTCGGCAATTGTCTTAACCTTGTCGGGATCGACACGAATACCTTCGGCTGAAACAACATGACCAAGAAATACCACTCTTGGAAGCCAGAAATCACACTTACTAAACTTGGCATACAACTTCTTATCTCTTAGTCTTTGCAAAGTAATACCAAGATGCTTCCGATGCTCTTCTTCGCTCTTTGAGTAAATCAAAATGTCATCGATAAAGACAATAACGAACTTATCTAACACATCATGAAATACTCGATTCATCAAGTCCATAAACACAGCAGGAGCATTAGTCAAACCGAAAGGCATGACTCTAAACTCAAAATGACCATATCTTGTCCTAAAAGCTGTCTTACAAATGTCACTAGCTTTTACCTTCAACTGATGATATCCGGATCTCAAATCAATCTTCGAGAACATTGCTGCACCTCTTAACTGGTCAAAAAGATCATCAATCCGAGGCAGTGGATACCTATTCTTAATGGTCAATTTGTTCAACTCACGGTAATCAATACACATACGCATACTACCATCCTTCTTCTTAACAAACAAAACCGGGGCTCCCCAAGGCAATACACTAGGCTGTATATAACCTTTATCTGAGAGTTCATTCAGCTGGTCTTGTAGTTCTTTCAACTCGGTAGGCGCCATTCTATATGGAGCTTTAGATACCGGAGGTAATCCTGATAAATCATCCGGAAAGACATCCTTGAAATCACAAACAACTTCCACTTCTTCAAGCTTCTTTTTCACTTCCTTGACTTCACTTTCAGCTGCAGCACTTTCCACTAATGCACAGACTTGCATCAAAGCAGACAAAGTCTTCTTACTAACTCTTCCTTTATCACCTTGAAATTCAAAGGCTGAATTTCTACTAATTTGAAATTGAATTTTCTTCGAAGAACAAACAATTACAGCCTTATGGGCTGTCAACCAATCAATTCCAAGAATCACATCAAAATCTTTCATGTCAAGAATCACTAAATCGGCTTTCAACTTCTTCTTACAAATCATAACGGGACAATCTTCTATCATCTTATCTAGTTTCACAACTGATCTAGTAGGAGTACTAATCATTAAACAACTAGACAAATTCTTAGGTATCAAGTCAGTCTTCCTAATGAATGCAGACGAAATGAACGAATGAGATGCACCCGTATCAAACAATACAAATGCAGGAATAGAAGCGATTAACAAAGTACCTGTCACAACTTCATGACTTGCATCTTGTTCAGTACTAGATACACTAAACACTTTTCTAGGCACAGGGGCAGATACACTCTTTGCTACAGGAACATAGGGCTGATTAGGCTTCTTGGGACAAGTACGAGCAAAATGACCGGGCTGCTTACAAAAGAAACAAACCGGCGGTCCAACTGAAGGTACTACTATTGGAGGCTTCGGACCCATAGGTCGAGGATTCACACTCACTGACTTAGCACTTGGAACATTCGCAATTTGTCTGTTCCCATTGAATTGACGCTGCTGTCTAGCTGGTGAAAAACTAGAATTTTGGCTCACACTTCTAGGCTGAAAACTAGGTGTAGGATACGGGGTAGGCCTAACGAATCTTCTTTCCGAACGGTCAACCAAACCATTATTCCTTGGCTGCCACGTCCTTTGCACACGTGCACTTTCTTTTTCAGTTTCTTCAATCTTCTTCGAAACTTGAACTACCTGAGCGTAGCTCTCAATCGGAATCATAGTCAAATAAGCCTTGATTGCAGGACGCAATCTCTTGAAAAACTTCTTTGCCTTGGCACGATCAAGTCTTACGGATTCAGGGGCAAAGTAAAATAATTCCTCAAACTTCTGTTGATATTCCAAAACAGACAAAAGTCCTTGAGTAAGGGCCATGAACTCAGCTTCCTTTGCATCAGTCATTGCTTCAGGGAAATAGTTATTACAAAATGCATCCTTGAAAATTTCCCAGGTTATTCCACCAATATGCAAGGTTTCCAAAATAGGACGAGTGGAGGTCCACCAAGCATCTGCTTCTTGCTGAAGCTTTTGTTCGGCAAACAAGATCTTCTGTGCTTCAGAACACTGCAAGTGACGGAATGCTTTCTCTAATTCCCTCAGCCACTTGTTAGGAAACAAAGTGTCCTTAGTAACACCAGTGAAAGAAGGCACTTGCATCTTCAGAAAACTTTCCATCAGTCGAGTATGAGGAGTTCCAGCTAACCTTTTCGCACTAGGAACTGCGGTATGAGGAGTCCCATTCACACCAGTACGAGTCTCAGTATGAAGAGTCATGAAACCCGTCATCATCTGGTTGAATTGATTCGACTGCTGCTGCATGATGTTGCCCATGATGTTGGCAATATCACGAAAACTGTTCACTTCCGGAGCATTAGGTATACCGGTCGTATTGTCACCATTCACATTAGTGTGCTGACCAGTACTACCATTAGGAGTATCTCCATGAAGCACTTCTTCCTCATTTCCAGTACTATTAGAACCAATATTGCGATTCCTTTGTACAACCATTCTGCAAAATTAAAGTAAGTCAAAAACATCGAAAATTTCCAACATACCATCAATAACCACTTAACCTTAGTCTTAGCATATCCAAATAAGACTAAAAATCATCATTTTAATCATTAAAAATCACCCAAGAATTATATATCAAAATCCCAAAATTATCCCAAATTTCCAAAAATTTTCACCTTGGGTCGAGTGGCTGGGTCGAGTCTTCAATCCGACCCAAGCAGTCGACCCACGCAAACAGTGCGCGAAAAACACCTTAAAAATCACATTTTTCATTTCATTCTCACTTCAAAACACCAAGCTTCGTGGGAGAGCTCTAGGGCAAGGTTCTCTAAAGTCTTCAAGAGTCATTCTAGGCCATCTAACTTCAGGAACAAGTCTTCAACATTCTTGCAACACCATCTAAGGTAAAATCTCTCATTTCCTTGCTTTACAACTTCTAAACTGAGATGCATTCTTCCAAATATCATGATTTACTTGCTAGGATTGCTAGGAAACATGTCTAGGAATGTATAAGAATGTGTTCTAGGTGATCTTAATACAATGCCATGTCTTTACAACGCTTGCTATCGATCTCATGGTTTCTTGCTTACGATTTCTCAACCAAAAACCCTCTTTTGAAAATCTTCCCTCATTTTCAAACCACAAAGAGTTTCGCCTTCAAATCAATTCCTACATTCTTGCAATGATATGAAGAACATGCGTATCTAAATCGATTAAGCCAATTCCAAACTTCAAAAATCGCATTTTGACATAATTTGAGAAATTTCCCCCTTTCTATGCTTGCTGAATTTTGTCATTTAGATCATCAAATTGATAAGTTTTTTCTCAATAAAACATGCTAACCTACTATTCTAAGTATCATGCACATGCTAGTATGCTCAAACTGAAATTTCGCCAAAATCGAAAATTTCCAAAAAATTACGAAAATACCCTTCATGCTGAAATTTTGAAATTCTACTAATGTCAATTCTCTTCTTGTCTTCTTTACAGCTATATTGACATCATGCCTCCTCGCGGACGACAGGGTGGGAGGAGAGGCAGAGCTAGAGGTCAGGTTCCACTTTTGGAGCCGAGAGACGAAGTTAACCGCAGAGATTTATTCAGTACACCCCGAGCGGAGTACTTATATGAGGCCTTCTTCGAGCGGTGCCGCATTGAGTATGGCAAATTACTCAGGCTACGATAGCTTACCACATTTCGGATCCGTCAGAGATTCGATACGATGGAGTGGACGCATCTTTTCACTGAGGATCTTCCAGTTTATCCGGATTTAGTGAAGTTGTTCTATAGCAACCTTACATCAGTCGAGGAGGGTCGGAGACGAGGTCCATTCGAGTTGATCTTGGAGAGTTGAGTTCGAGAGACACGGATTCGATTTTCTACTAGCACATTGGCCGAGATCTTCAGAGTACCACACTATCCTCATGAGTGTGTATGGATACCGGCAGGGGCAGAGATAGATGCTTTCTTACTACCACATGAGCTTCATAAGATTTGCATCACACTCTGGAGAGATGACAAATGCTATATGCCATGGACCAGTGCACAGATGACAGATTCGGCTAGAATCATCGGTCACATTGTAGGTCGCAACATCATCCCAAAGGCAGGGCATCACGAGAGAGTATCAGTGATGGATGCTCTACTGATTTACCGCATATATCAGGGTTTCGAGATTGATCTTTCCTTCATCATCCAGAACGTCATGCTAGAGGTCGTGACGTCACCGGGCGTAAGGAACCTTTGCTTCGGTCGTCTACTCACACTTGTCTTCCGGCATTTCAGTGTGAGGCTGGAGGATACGATGCAAAGACGATTGCTTGGCTATGCCATCGTGACCAGGATTATTCGACAGATGCAGATTACTCAGACCGAGAGGTCGGATGATGATGATGGTCTTGAGACTGATGAGGATGATGATGAGTCAGATGATGGTGATCAGGATGCAGGTCCAGATACAGATGACCAGGCAGGAGATGACATTGAGATGCGTGAGGCAGATCAGGGTCATCAGAATATTCCCACATCATCACACTTTGAGACCGGAAGCCCTTCGCTAGCAGTTCCAGAGACTGCGGAGCTGTGTGCACAGATGCACTTTATGACTTCCATGTTAGGGAGGATAGAGGTGAGACAGGAGAGGATGGAGTCACAGTTGACTCAGGTTGTAGAGGATGTTAGAGCACTGAGAGAGCAGAGACAGTAGTCTTAGATAGATTGTACTAGGATTTCCTTTTATATTTCTCAAATGAACTTGTTGTAGCACTTTCCTAAAATTAATGAAGTTCACTTTTGTTTCACCATCTTATTGTACATTATGCATTTCCTTTATTGTATTAAGTGATGTTTGTTAAATCAGAATTATTGTGTATTATTCAGAGTATATTATTCTTCACTTTTAAGTTTCTAATTCAAGTGTTCTATTATTCACTTCTAAGAATACTTGAGTCACTTTTGGATTTATGACTCAGGAATGATCTATCATTGTTTCTGTGGTTAGGATTTCACTTGGAATTGTGGGCTCTGATACCACTCTGTCACATCCACCCAGCCGGTACCCTATCTGGCATACCCGAGTGTGTGGTCCATAGTCCACAAGATCCAGTAGTTAGAGAAATCAACCTCCCACATTCACAACAATATAATCAAGAACAAGACTAAATCAATGTTAACAATATTATTCAATGAATCAAGGTAAAGTAACGAGATATTCATCAGAGTGCGGAAAAGATACAAATAGATATATAAATCAAAAGTAGAGTGAGGCGGAATCTCACTCCACGAGTACAGCGGAATGTAGTTCGAAAATCAAATGAGATTACAACTGATTCTAAAAACAAGAGAGAAAGATATAATCTAAACTAGAGTCTTTTCTACTTTATAAAGGATGTCCTCATAGACATAGACTTCATCGATGATGCTCAGACGCTCCCACTCCACTGTAGGGCTAATCCTGGTAACAAGAGAGACCACTCGAGGGATCCTCACAGTAATCTTCGTAGTCGCCAGCACTTTGCATATGGTACGCTTCTTCATCTTGCGCTTCCTCATATTGCGCTTCATAGCCATCAAAACCTGTAGAATAGTCTAACAAAGGATATTGTACAAAAAGGAATGAGTTTCAAAGAAACTCAGCAAGGCAAGTTATCCCATTATAGCATAAATAACATAGTATCACAAACAAAGCAATAAGTGATATGATATGAGGCAACAATGCATGTATGAGTCTAACTCTATGTATGCTTGGTCTCTATAGGTAGACATGCTTTAAGTCATAGCACCATACTTCTTTGGGTAGGTCTCATCACACAACGCCGGTTGGTAGTGGGTCCTTCATCCATCTCGGACAATCCATAGTTAGGGGTTAAGTCACCTCTCTCTCACATCACCGTTTGGTCTAAGTATTGGCACATGTCAAGGTAAAGCCTAGCCCAATGCAAGTCTTCTACTTAGTCATATCAACTCAGATCCAGATACGTCCATTCCTCCCCTCTCGGGATCCTTTCCGGTATCCTTCACACTAGAGTCAGCGTATCCGACTCTCTTAAATACGGACTCATCAACCCTATAGGTCATCCACATATAGTAAACGGGAAGCTCTCATGTCCTCTCACGGGTTGGTTACCGGTCTTGAAAGCCCATAAGCCCAAGTCTATCCATATGCAACTCTACCCACAAATGGTCCCCACAATGTGATTCATGTCCCCTCACGGATATAACTCACCGGTCTTGAGCACCCATGAATCCCCATTGCTACCACGGGTCGTTCGGTCTCAATACCCTTCCGATTCGGGTCTGATATAACAGGGGTATAACCTAGCCAAACACTGCTAGACAAGTCCTAGGTATGAAAACCAATAATCCGGGAAAGCGTCAAAGGGCAACATTGGAAATATCCCATACTACTCCCAATGAGGTCCAAGGATAGAAATGTCAAAAGGACATTCCCCAATCCCAAATCATACCTAAGCAATCACAATCATAATTCAGTCATATCATCCACGACAAATATCACATCATATGAAAGAGTATAATAAAACAAGATTAAATAAATAAGGAAACATACATGAGTAAGTATTCATACATAATCAAGTACATAAAGTAAATAAAGAAATAAGATCCTAATGTACTTGCAGCATTCATATCATAATAGAAACTAACATAACAGTAGCAAATCTAAGTAGTTCCCAAATTAGAAACTAAATCTATGCAAATCTATGTTAATATGGTAACAACTTTCCTTACCTTAAATAGATCCGAGAATATTCCGGAGGAACAAGAGGATGAATCCAAAGTTAGCAAATAATCCCTAAAATAGCATCACACAATCATTAGGAAGTAGTCCTAAAAGAATAAGCATGATTTGAATCAAATCGGATGAAGAAAACAGATTCTGCTGTTGCGGGTTGATTGGCTGGGTAGCATTGGCCAGTCGACCCAGGCAGTCTGCCCAAGAGCAAATCCGAAAGTAAAAAGGGAATCTTGATCCGAAACCTATGCTACACAAACCGGAATGCGACGAAACTTGGAGGGATTGTCTAACACAGTAGTCTAAGCCTAGAAAGCATAATTTAGACATCAAACCACCATTAAAACATTACTTCCTAATTTAGAACCATAGTTTCTATTTTGGTAAAAATCATAGTTTTCATTGGAAACATGCTATGAATGAAAGAGATGAACTAGAGATGATTAGATCTCATTCTAGTACAAGAACACAGTAGATCAGAGGTATGAATAATCATAGAGAAGCATCTATAATGCTAGAATGAATCAAAATAGGAAATATTATCATAGTTTAAGAAGAAATCATAAGAATCATGTTAAGAATGAATGAGATGATCATAGTACAAGAGAATGAAAAGAGATTGTAAAGATATGACTACAAGGTTGCAGCATCTTCATCATAATCTCAGTTCAGAGATGAGAGTGATCATAGAAAGAATAAATCATTAACATAAAAGATAGATTACTAACCTTTAATTGAAGAACAAGAGAGAGAGAGTTTGCAAGATTGCAAGATTAGGTCTTCTTCTTCACTCTTGGAGGCTTGGAGATGGTTTCCCTTCGTTCTCTAGGTGTTATGGAGGCTAGGGATACTAAAATCACGAAGTCATGGGGTATATATAGCAAGATTCTCAAAACAGAAGATTCTGTTCGAGTTCAGCAACACTGGGTCGATTGGCTGGGTAGCATTGAGCACTCGACCCAAGCACTCGACCCAGGCAGCAAAGCCAAAAATAGGGATTTGAGGGTCTTCCACTACTCGGAATCAAACGAAACTTTAAACACATATTCTATAACATACCT
This sequence comes from Hakea prostrata, assembly GCF_041222555.1. Taxonomy (NCBI): domain Eukaryota; kingdom Viridiplantae; phylum Streptophyta; class Magnoliopsida; order Proteales; family Proteaceae; genus Hakea; species Hakea prostrata. The sequence continues at coordinate 27,865,700 of NC_142607.1, read as the reverse complement.
AGCATGGAAAAATGGCTTTAAATCATACCCCACCAAGCTCTAAGGTCATCAACTAATCTTCTCTTCATCAAGGTGCAGTCTCTTCTCTATATCCAACACTGACTTCAAGTATGGGGCATCATCTTCAATCTCCATAGGTTCGGAGTCGAACACTTATATCATCTACCAATATGGCCCATAGTTGACTTTCACTTCTACTTCGGGTCTTCGGACCTACAATCAAAGAGTATCCGGGTTAAGGTTAGGGCCGGGTTTCACAAATATGCAGTTTCTTCTCCAAGTCAAACAAGGGGAACTCCATCATCAATCTCCATGGGTTTTGGGTCAAACAGCATGTCTTCCATTGAGATGGCCCACAATTGCCTTCTACCTTCACTTCGGGTCTTCGGACCTACAAACAAATGGGTTTTTGGGTTAGGGTTTGGGCTAGCTTTCACAGAAAGGGTAGTAGCATTTAAGGGTACCTAGCCATGCATTCCAGACTCCCTAGGTATGTCATTCAGCAGTCATGATAGTGCTGGGGGCATCAATGAGCATGTGTCACATACCATAACCCTCTAATATCCCAAATGGATACCCTTCCATCACAATTACATCACATCATCAACCACTATAACATAATTGATCAACCTATATCACAAAGTGATAAAGTATATAAAAACATCATTTACAACATACATTCAACTATAATTCGATGAATACAATTACAACAAGTTACATGATCGATGAATAATGTAAGAATTAACTAAATGATTCATCATATAGAAATAAGAAAGTGTGTCCTTACTTGTAATTATGTAAAAAGTTTACTAAAGTGCAAATAACTTCACTCACAATAGTTCCAGCAAACTCAGAGAACACCTAAACATAGAGTTGCAAAAACATAAAAAGACATGAGTCAAATCAGAGCGAGGACCAATTTCACAGAGCTACTGCGACCCAACCGGTCTCTTGCGGCGGTTGGTTGGGTCAAGCGACCTCCATAAGCAACCGCCCCTATTACAAACAGTCTGCAAGTCCAAAATTCTGACTTCTGATTATCCAATTTTAATCCAATTTTGGGATGATTTAAGTCCGAATTTCATTCTTAAGAAGCCTTTAACAAAGGTATGAAACAACAACCTAAAATTATAAAGATTCATAACTCAATCATCTCCTTTGATTAGATCCATCCTTTATTCGAATGCAAGGATCCGTTTGCGGATAGGATCTTCTCAAAATCATTGATAGGGAATACAACCAAAACAATTTAGTCACTACCAAAAAAAGGGGAATAGATCCACACCCATCCCAAAAGATGAGGGAAGAGAATGGAGTGAGTGAGGATCACTTACCTCTTCAAGATTCGCAAAACAAACGAAGGATTGGTTCTACTTCACAATCCATGATTCTCTCACCTTGCAGCATGTGTTCTCTGCCTCCTAACCGTCCACAACATCTATCTCGTGTAAAATAATGAGTAAAAAGGTCGGGGTTTGCTATATATATGGAACAGAGGGAAAAGTAGGGTAAAATTCCCGCAAGCATACCTAGTGGTCGCTTGGGGCGGTTGATTGGCCAATCAATCGCCTTAACCAACCTCCCCCTAGTACTTTTCATTACTTGGGTGATTTGCTCAAGGGGATGATCCCCAACTCCAACCTAACCCTATACAACATGTGGGGGAGGTCTTACCTTCAATCCGAACATCTTCAAACACCTCTTGACTCCTACTGGTGATCCACTTTGTGAAATCCCCTGGATTTCTCTCCTGGTAACCCATGATTTCAGGACCGCGAACCCGGGCCTCGAGTCGGCAACAACTGTGGGCTATTCGAGTAGAGCCCGAAGTTTCTAAAGTGGACTTAATAATTTTGGATGAACCTAGTGATGATTTAATAACTCTCATGGAGTTTAAAAGAAGAGAGAAGATTAATCATGACGGTGTTAAAAAGCGATTTGGCACATCCGTAGACCGGCAATGGAGAATCCGATTGATGAGAATAAGGTATCAAATTGAAGATCGTTGAAAGACCTGTCCAACAAACCAAAAATCAGTGGAATCCGTTTGGGGGTCCAACCATGGACCGGTCACTTGGGCCGGTTGGGTGAACCAACCCCCACCCCATTTTTTGTTTCGGGGCAAAAACGGGATTTCGGGTTTTTAAACCCTATTTTAAGTTAAAACTCACTTCTTAACGCATTTTTTTATGCTAGAACGAGGTTGAGGCTGCAGGAAGAGGAGAAACCAAGGAGAATAGTGGTTTCCATCCTTTTGAAGGTGCTTTGTGACTCGGATCTTTGTGAAAACATTAAGAAATGTTAGATTTCTTTAATCCTTCTCCTAGACACAGTTTTGTGAGTACTTCTCTTCTCTCTTTGTGAAGATTGTGGTTGTGTGAGCTTGTTAGGTTCATTGCTCCTTCTTGAATTCTCTTGTTGAGGTTATTCTTTTGTATAAGAGATAATGGTGCGATCCCTTGCAAAGGTTTTCGCATTTTGACTCTTCGAGTTGCCCACGGGTGATTTTGGAAAGCCAATTTGGGGCTTTTTGATCTAGATTGAATTGGATCAAATTAAAGGCACCCATAGGATCTTTTTTCTACCGATTAGACTTTCCTAAGGTTTTGTTTGGTTTCGACTTCGAATCGATGGCAAAATTTAAACTTTTAGCTGAATTAGGTAAAAAAAGGCGAATTTTTAACCCAGTTTTTAGTTTGGGTTTTTATGGGAAGGCTTTGAGATATTTTTCTAAACCCAAATTAACTTTTACTTTATTATTGTTAATCTTCTTGCATGATTAGGTTAAATTATCTTTTTGTCACCTTCTTGTGGGAGGGAATTTTTTTTATCTTTGGAGGAAGGAATCCAGTTGGAAGGTGAGGAATAACTAACCATGTTATATTTAATTCATTGTTGTTATATTTAATTTCTTTTGTTAAATATAAATTACTATAATTTCTATTATCATACTATGCTTGTGTATGACTTTGCACAAAAGGAAGGTAAAGCTATTGTTTCTGATGTTGTTCTTTGCCTTTAAATCTATTACTATTGTTATGAGGATGGAATGGAAATGTATGTGAAGGGAGAGGAGAAATATTATTATTCTTTCTACCTTGTATTTTTTACTAAGGTTGTGGGTTCGCCCATTACCTTAGTAACCATATATGGTACCATTAAACCCAATTGCACAATTTATAGGTGTCTAGAAGTGTTGGGCTAGGAATCCCTATGAGTACTACTATCCTTCTGGTAGGGGTATTGAAGCTAGTTAACCCGTGATGCTAGTGGTTGGGTCCTGTATATCGAGCAGACCCACTATCATCATAGAGATGTAGGGTTGCATATAATAGATACGGGCTCATGGGAGCTCAATACCGGTAACCAACTCGTGAGAGGACTTGGAGAACATCCTTTCCATTATATGTGGATGACCACTAATTAAGGAATGAGATCCAACAGATGCCTCTCGTTGAGGATTCCATTCATAGGTGGAAAGGTATTGAACCAACAGAGCACTAGGCGTAAGGGGAGATATCTGGACTATATGTAATACGAGACCGTATGACCTTGCACTGGGCTTAGGTTTATCCCTGACACACGCCAGATCTTATACCAATGGTGATGTGAGAGAGTGGTGACCTAATCCTCAACCATGGCTAGATAAGACTTTACCCAACAACCACGAAGAACCCAATAGACGTCTCTTGTTGAGGGAAGAGTGACTGAGACCGCCCAAAGAAGACTGGTGTATGACTTAATGCGTGTCTACTTTAGAAACTATATTATAGAGTTAGGAACCTCATATCATCACCATGCATTTGTTTATTTATATTTTTAAATACATGATTGTCTTATGAATTATGATATGGAATATGGATGAATATATGATGTGAATGTTAGTTACCTCACTGAGTTCCATGAACTCATTCCTTTAATTTTGTTTGTTCTTTAGACTACTCTACAGGTTATGAGGACCCCTCTTTTGTTGAGGATCCTTTGATGAATGACTACTAGGAGGGCGCAGTTGGAGAAGAAGTGGAAGCACATAATACTTCTTGTTCATGCTAGGACTGCTCTTATGGAGTTTCTTTTCCTTAAAGTTTCCTTAATGATTTTTTGCTGCAACTTTAAACATTCTTTCTTTTCTTAGAACTCTGGTGTTTAGTTTTGATTGGAGGTTTTGGATATTGTAATCATTTCTTTTTCATTCTTGATAATTAAATACTTGAACTTGTTTATTTTCCAATTCATTTAATTTTACTTTATCATGTATTGTATGGAATTGTCACTAAACCTAGATCTTGAGATGTATCACCCCCACGGGTATTCGTGTATGACCGGATCCGGCTGGGTGGGGTGTGACACACTTTCCCAGTAAGGCAGGTTATTCGTCAAGAGAATCCAAATCCATGGACTCAGGATATGGATCTTGGACTTCAATCCGAATATTCCACAACTTACTCCGGCTTGACCTTCAGGTTATCGGTCCTGCAATATGAATTCTGGGTTAGAATTACGGGGGTTGTTACAATGGTAGTGGTTTTCTCCATAGTGGTTTTATTGTATTGGATACAATTGATAATTTATATAATTCTATTAGTGCTTTTGTGTGCCATAATACTGTGTGTATTGATTCTATTGTGTGGCAGGCTAGACTAGGGCATATTGGCCTAGATAGGATGAACAGGTTGGCAAGGGAAGGCTTCTTGTGCCAAGGTTCATTATTTGAATTGCCAACCTGTGAATCATGTCTAGCAGGAAAAGCAACTAGAAAACCGTTTAAAAAGGCTTTAAGAGGCTCTCTTTCTCTAGAACTTATCCATTCAAATGTTTGTAGACTCATGAATGTGCATACTAGGAAAGGACAAACTTATTTAATCACATTTATAGATGACTATACATGGTATGGTCATATTTATCTAATTTCTCATAAGTTAGAAGCTCTAGAATGTTTAAAGAAGTTCATGAGCTTAGTTGAGAATCAATTAGATAAAAGAATTAAAACTCTTAGAATGGATAGAGGTCGAGAGTATCTCTTCGATATGTTCAAAGGGTTATGTGATGAAAAGGGGAAATTTAGGCAACCTTCTATCCTAAGGACTCCAGAGCAAAATGGAGTTACTGAGAGGGGGAATAGAATGTTGCTAGACATAGTGAGATCCATGATGGCACAAGAAAATCTACCCATCTAATTTTAGGGAGATGCTTTGCTGACTACAGCCTAGATCCTCAACAGGGTTCCAATTAAATTGGTTCCTTCCACACAATATGAGTTGTGGACCAAAATGAAGCCATATTTGAGTCATATGCATGAATGGGGTTGTGCAACATATGTTCACTCTACCTCTCATCAATATGCGAAGCTTGGAACTAGAGGAAAAAAGTGTATTTTTGTGAAATATTCTAAACACTCAAAGGTCCATGTCTTTAATGGGCTAGATGAGAGTGAGAGAAGAATGGAACTCGAGTCCGGGGATGTAACATTCCCGGAAAATGAATTTCCATCTCTTGTAGGAGTTAACAAAGAGTCATTGGAATTCTTTGAAATACAAGATAGTGACCTCGTTACTCCAAGGACTCAAATTCTGGATAGTGAACCTGGTGTCACATCCACCCAGCTGGTACCCTATCTGGGATACCCGAGTGTGTGATCCACAGCAGCCCCAAAGATCAGTATCGAGGAAATCAACCTCCCACATTCACAATAATACAATCAAGAACAAGAATAAATCATTGTTAACAATGTTAATTAAGAAATCAGAACAAAATAAAGCAATAACATCAAAGTGCGGAAATGATACCAATATAATAAATTAAAATGTAGAGTGAGGCGAAATATCACTCCACAGTTACAATGGAAATGTAGTTCGAAAGTCAAAAAGAAGATTACAACTATTACAAAAAGAAAGAAATAATCTAACTAAACTAGAGTTTCTTCTACTTTATAAAGAACGTCTTCATAAACTTTAGAAACTAAGCACGACCACTTCCACTCCAAGACAAGGCTAATCCTGGTACGCAGCATGATCACACAAGGGATCATTATCATAATCTTTGTAACTACTAGCACCTTAAGTGAAGTATGCTTCACTGGTTTGTGCTTCCTCGTACTGGCCATCATAGTCATCAATACCTGTAGAATAATCTAACAAAAGATGTTGTACAAAAGGAGTGAGTTCAAGATAATTCAGCAAGGCAAATTATTCCATAACAATATAAATAACATGATAGCAAAACATAGCATGATGCAATATGATATGAGACAGACAATGCATGTATGAGTCTAACTCTATGTATGCTGGTCTCTATTGGCAGACATGCTTTAAGTCATAGCACCATCACTCATCATCGGTTGGTAATGGGTCTTGCATCCCTCTTGGACATTCCATGGCTAGGGTTTAGGTCACCACTCTCTCCCATCACCGTTTGGTCTAAGTATTGGTGCATGTCAAGGTAAAGCCTAGCCAAATACAAGTCATCTACTTACTTATATCAACTTAGATCCAAATACATCTATTCCTCCCCTCTCGGGATCCTTTCCGGTATCCTTCTCACTAGAGTCAGCGTATCCCTCTTAGCTATGGACTCATTAACCCTATTGGTCATCCACAAATAATAAACGGGAAGCTCTCATGTCCTCTCACGGATATAACTCACCGGTCTTGAGCGCCCATTAGCCCAAGTCTACTATTTGTAACTCTACCAATGAATGGTCCCCACAATGTGATTCATGTACTCTCATAGATATAATTCACCGGTCTCGAGCACCCATGAATCCCCATTGCTACCACGGGTTACTCAGTCTCAATACCATTCCGAATCGGATATGATATAATAGGGACATCCTAGCCAAATACTGCTAGACAAGCCCTAGGTATGACAACCAATAATCCAGGAAAGTGTCAAAGGGCACCAACGAAAATATCCCATACTATTCCCACTAATGTTTAAGGACAGAAATGTTAAAAGGACATTCCCCAATCCCAAATCATACCTAATCAATCACATTCCCAATTCAATTATAACATACACAATTGATATCTCATCATATAGAAAGATACATATAAACATGATCAATTGCATATGTAAATGACAAGGATAAGTAATCATTCATGATTCAAGTAATAAAGAAATACATGAATAAGGTACTATTGTACTTGAAGTACTTACAGCAGTAGCATCATATTAAGAAACTATAATCACAATAGCAAATCTATGAGTTTTCGAAATTAGAAACTAAGATTCACACAATCTATGTTAATATGGAAATAATCGTCCTTACCTTAATTAGCCTCAAAGATATTCCGGGTGAACAAGAGAATGGATCCAAAGTTAGCAAAAAAACCCTAAACAAGAATTATACAGTCATTAGGAAACAATCCTAAAAGAATAGGCATCAAATGGATCAAGATGGACGAAGAAATCCCTTGCTGTCATCCTGGGAAGATTGGCTGGTTGATTGGTCCAATCGACCCAAGCAGTCTAGCCAATGAACAGTGCGCAGCAGAAATCTGATTTTTTTATCCGAAACTCATTTTACAAGATCCGAAACACTATGAAACTTAAAGGAAACCTCTAAAATAGTAATCTAAGACTAACTAAAATAGATTAGACACCAAACACTGACCAAAACCAATACTTACTGATTTGGAAACATGACTTTCTAATTTAGTAAAATCATAGTTTTCAATGAAAACAAGCTATGAACTGAAGAGAAAAACTAGAGATAATAAGATCTCATTCTAGTAGATTAAAATAGTAGATTAGAGATAAGAATAATCATGAAGATGTATCCATCATGCTAGAGAAATCAAATCAAGAGTATGATCATAGTTTCATGAAGAAATCATAAGAATCATGGTTAAGATCAATATGAAGATCATAGCACCATAGGAATGAATGGAGATTGTAGAGATAATTGTAAGGATGCAGCATCTTCTTCATAACCTTAGTACAAAGAATAGATCATCGTAAGAGTAGATTAATACCAAGTAAGAGGGATTACTAACCTTTGATTGAAGAAACAAGAGAGGAACTTTAGAATTTGCAAGAGTTCTTCACCAACACTAAGGAGAGGCATTGAGAGGAGTTCTCCACGTTCTCTAGGGGTTTTAGAAACAAAGGAGGCTAAGAAATACGAAGTTCTATTATATAGAGCATCATAAACCTAAATAGAGGATCTTAAACATATTTTGTCATTGTGGGTCGATTGGCCCAGTCAACCCAAGCAGTCGACCCACGCTGTCAGCAAAGCCTAAGTCAGGGAAATGAAGGTCCAACTCTTATCAAAATCAAATGGGTTTCTCACAACTCAACCTACAACTCACCTAGCATAGAGAAATGCCTTCAAATCATGTCCAACCATGCTCTAAGATCATCAACCATGCTTCTCTTCATCAAGGTGTAGTCTCTTTTCCAATTCCATCAAAGTCTCCAAGTATGGGACACCATCATCAATCTCCATGGGTTCTGGATCAAACACCATGTCTTCCACTGATATGGCCCATAGTTGACTTCCACTTCTACTTTGGGTCTTCGGACCTACAAACAATAGAGTTTCCGGATTAAGGTTAGGGCCGGGTTTCACACCTGAGGTTCAGCTAAAAGATCCTAGTGGGAGTGGTAGTGCAAATGTGATAGATCCCTCAGAGGGTGAGCAATCTAACATGCACTTGCATCATAGTGAGCGTGGACTAGTTCCTCGCCGACATTTTGACATAGAGGATGAATTCTACATGGTAGCTCTTGAAGAGACTGACTGTGAGGCAACTGAGATAACTCAATTTGATGAATAGGAACCAAAGAGAGTACAGGAAGCTCATGCGGGAACAAGCTCAAAGTAATGGCTAAAAGTTATAGAGGAAGAGTTGGAATCGATGAGAGTTAACCATGTCTAGGACTTAGTTGACTTACCGCTTGTCCGAAACACAATCATGAACAATAATAATCAAGATAAAGCATATAATAAAAGGAATCATGAATAAGATAAAAACAAGATAATCAGAGCGCGGAACAAAAGATACCAATGTATAAATATAATCCAAAAAGAGAGAGAGTGAGCGGAAATCACTCCCTCGGTAACAGCGGAAAGTAAATCAGTGAAAGTTAAAGTTACAGATCCATGTTCCAAAGAAATAACAGTATAAAAACTAAGGTCTCCTCGGTCTTATACAAGATATCCTCGTAGGTATAAACATAGGAGACCAAACATGGCCTTTCCCACACTAAGGTCGAGCTAATCCTGGTAAGGAGGGTAACCACCCTTGGGATCTTCACTGTGACCTTCATAGTAGCCAAGACCTTCAGAGTAGTATGAGGGATCCGGGTCCATCTCGATGAAGGAGCCATCAGCTTCTTCAACACTTGTAAAGTAATCTAACAAAACAATTGCACAGAAAGGAATGAGTTCGAGATAACTTAGCAAGGCAATTATTCCATAATACATAAGTCATATGATACAAAACATAACATAATGCAATATGATATGAAACAGATGATGTAAATATGATTGTAACCCTACATATGCTAGTCTCTATGGTAGACATGCTTTAAGTCATAGCACCATACTTCTTTGGGTAACTCTCAATCACTCAACACCGGTGGGAATTGAGTCCTGCATCCATCTCGGACAATCCATGGCTGGGGTTTCGGTCACCTCTCTCTCACATCACCATTTGGTCTAAGTACTGGCGCATGTCAAGATAAAGCCTAGCCCAATGCAAGTCATCTACTCAGTCATATCATGTCAGATTCGGATACGTCCATTCCTCCCATCCTGGGATCCTTTCTGGTATCCTTTCCGGTATCCTTCACACTAGAGTCAGCGTATCCGAACTCTCTCAAATATGGACTCATCAACCCTATTGGTCATCCACAAATAGTAGACGGGAAGCTCTCACGTCCTCTCATGGATATGACTCACCGGTCTCGAGCGCCCGTTAGCCTAAGTCTAGCTATTTGCAACCCTACCAATGAATGGCCCCTTTCGAATATCCACAATGTGATTTATGTCCTCTCACAGATATAACTCACCGGTCTTGAGCACCCATCAAATCACACTACTACCACGGGTTGTTCGGTCTCAATGCCCTTCTGATTCGGGTCTGATACAACAAGGACATCTTAGCCAACACATCTAGACAAGTCCTATGTATGTCATCCAATAATCCGGGAAAGCGTCGATGGGCATCTTCGGAGAACATCCCATACTATTCCCTCCAATGTCCAAGAACAGAAATGTCAAAAGGACATTCCCCAATCCCAAATCATACTTATCCAATCACATTCTCAGTTTCATCATATCATACATACATGATACATCTTCATATTGAAAGATAAGTCATAACATCACATGATCAAGTGTATAAGTAAATAACAAGAATGAATAGACATGATAAACAAGAGTAAATAAACACGATGCTACTGTCATAAGGTACCTACAGTAGTCATATGATGTCCAAATTCAACCAATAAGCTAAGCCTACTAAGTTGTCAACATCAGTGTAATAATCACATAGTCTATGTTATATGGGTATAACCGTCCTTACCTTAAGTTGCAATGATGATAATCCAATAATCTCAGAAGAATGATCCAAAGATTGTATTAAGACCCTAGCCAAACATAAATGAAAGATTAGAAAAGAAATCGGGAAAATCGGAGGTCGAACTGGTCAAATCTGGGAAATACACAATTCAGCATCAGATTGGTTGACTAACTTGGTCAATTGAACCAGTTGACCAAGTGAACAGTGCAAGGCTGAATAGTGATTTTTTATTCGAAACCTAGTTTCTAGGGCTTGGATCGATCCGAAACTTGGAGGGATTGATTGTAACAGTATAAGAATACTATCTAGCAAGTAATTAGCATAATCTAATGGTCTAAATAGGAATCCCCAAATTGAAACCCTAAGTTCTAAAGACAAAAATCATAGCATCAATTGAAATCAAATGAAATTGCAATGGAAATGAAGGAATTAGCTAGGGGAATAGATGTGCAATAGATTAGGATCATATGCTAGCATAGAAAATATACTTAGCATACTACATACTTCAGTTTAGGATAAGAATACAAGAAGTTAAGAAGAGAATCATAGAAATGCATATGCAAGAATCAAAATGAGAGCATAGCATAGGTAGAAGTGAAATGAAATTATGCATTAACAAGGAATGAACACTTGGAGTGATGGTTGCAAGGTTGCAGCACCAACTCCAAGGTTATACAACAAGAAGAAGAAGAGAAAAGAGTAGAATAGAGAGCAAGAGAGAGAGGAATCATACCTTGTAGGTGCTAATGGAGACAAGAAGCAATGATTTGAATGGAATAACCTTCATCACTACCAAGGAAGTGCTTTGGGAAGCTCTCCCTTCATTCTTAGCAAGCTAGAAATGTAAAATAGTGTTCAAGACACAAGGCTCACTTAAGTAGAGAAGAGAATATCCAAAAAGCATCTTTTTGGATTTGGGCATCCTTTGGTCGACTGGCTTGGTCGATTGGCCCAGTCGACTGGCTTGGTCGATTGGCCCAGTCGACCAAGCATGGACAACATGCTTGATCCAGGATATTGAAGGGCTAGATCGATCCGAATTGAGTTGGGTTTTCTCCTACAAGTCAATTAACAAGTCTAGATTAGAGAAATACCTTCGAAACAAGACAGGAAGTGCATCAAGTACTTCAAGTAAGCTTCTCCTCTTCTAGGTGAAGTTTCTCACTGAACACTGACAATGCATCCAAGTAAGGGGCATCACTATCAATGTCCATGGGCTCTGAATCATACATTAAGCCTTCAACTACGAGGGCCCACAAGTCTCTTCTTCCACCACTCCGGATCTTTGGACCTACAAACATCAAAGGATTCAAGTCAGTGTCAGGGTTAGGATAGGGTTGGGTTTCACAAAGGGGCTGGAGAGCAAAATGTGCAAGATCAAGAGGTCCATATATGGTTTAAAACAAGTATTTAGACAATGGAATGCGCACTTCAACCAAGCTATGATGGAAAATGGTTTTTTCATGCTTGAGGAAGACCACTGTGTTTACACCACGAGATTCGATGGTAATTTTGTCACTTGGACATTATATGTAGATGACATACTGATGGCTAGCAATAGCAAGGAGCTATTGGAAACCATTAAGAAATGGTTGTCCTCCATATTTGATATGAATGACATGGGTGAAGTAAGCCATGTGCTTGGTGTCAAGATTGTCAGAAATAGGTAAAAGAGATTACTGGGTTTATCTCAAGAGACCTATATTGACAATGTCTTAAAGAGATACCAAATGCACAATTGCAAATCAATAGATACTCCAGTGGATAAGGGTTTGATTTTTGAGCCTTGACATGGGTGCTAAGACTCCAAAGGAGAAAACCAAAATGGAAAGAGTTCCATATTCCAATGTTGTGGGGTAGCCTTGTGTAGGTCATCCATAATCATGTTGTTGCCTTGATTTTGGAATCAAAATGAGATTCTATATGGTGAAGAGAATCAACATAACTGTTTTCATTATTCATGTTGCCTTAGTACTTTATGTGGCGCTGGAGTAGCGGTAATAAAGAAACTAAGGTTAGGCGCAAGTGGTGCGACTAGACTAAGACTATATGGGGTTCAGAGAGACGTGCGTTCTATCGTGTATAGAATGCTCCACCATAGCACGTATATCATACTATGGGTGCTTAGTGTGAAACCCAGCCCTAACCTTGACCCGGAAACCTTGTTATTTGTAGGTCCGATGACCCGAAGAAAGTAAGAAGTCAGCTGGGCCATCCCGAGAGGACTGGTGTCCGGCTTGAATCCATGAAGGTTGATGATGAGGTTCTATTTATGGAAACAGAATCCTGATGAAGATCTAATTAGTTGATGGACTTGGAGTGCTCTCTATCTTGGTTTGAAGGCATTTCTACCTACAGGTAAGCACTGACTTGTGTACAAAACCCCTTAGGTTTGGATTGATCCGGGCCTTCAATTCCCCGTTTGGCCTTGTGCGCATTGGTCGACGATTGGTCGAGGCCGCGACCAACCACCGACCAATGGGTGCCGTCTTTGGCAATTAGGTGATTCTTGCTCTATTTAAGTCTAACCTCGAGTCCACCGTATTTGCTGCCCCAAACCCTCCGGAACGAACCAAAGACCCGCAAGTCATCTCTCTTGCATCCTTGGAGTTTCTTGGGGATCTTCGTCGGAACTCTCTTTGCATCAAAAGGATGTCTACCTCTCTCTCTCCACATCTTGTTTTCTTTCCTTTTGAGTTGAGACAGTAGAAGAGATGCCGCATCCACCGTGCAAACATCTCCGAACATGTTCTCATGATCATCCTAAGGATTTAAGGCTAGAACAATGATCTTAACCATGATCATTGCAAGCTTTGAAGGATTCATGATCAAACCATGATTTAATCTCGTAATTCCTAATCGAATTCGATCTCTTGGATCTTCTTTCATTGATCATGTTAGTGGTTAATGGTTGTGTTTTCTTTCTATGATCCATAATCCATAGAATTCTAGTTGCTCTCTTCTACCTTACTATGTGTTCTTCATGATGCATGATAGTACATATATGGTAGGTTTATTTCCTTATTTAGATTTATGCTTCTAAGCCTTATTCCATGAAGACCTATGCATGTTTTCATGTTTTCATTACCAAAAGCAATGATCCATCCTCCATAGTTCTTGTCTTTGTTTTCTATTTCAAAATTCATCAAGATCCATGTTTGATTTATTTATGGTAACTTTTTGTTTCCTAATTTGGATCTTGATACCTTGATTTGATTAGTGTTTTGAGGTCCCCTATATGTTAGAATACTACGATGTAGTCTACCCCTTGATTAGTATCCTTTGAACCACCAAATGGGTTCATATCTCAAAACTCGATTTTCTAAGCTATCGCTGCATTGGTCGACCGATTGGTCGACTGGACCACTCGACCAATCCACTCGACCAATGAGTAGCGAACTCAATGGTCTGTTGGATGTTTTGATATATATTCCGTTAGGGATCTTTCCTAATATGTTGTATATACTTGTTTAGGACCTCTCTCAAGTTTCCAAGATCTTACTTGATTTCTTTGGATTCTTTGCGAGTTATAAAAGGTAAGGATGGTTATTTCCTTAATTACATAGATAGCATGAATCTAGTTTCTATATTTGAATATCATTAATATGTTTCCTAAATTAGATTTTTACAATGATATTCCGTGCATAACTTGATTACGTAGCATTACTATTCATATTGAATTGATTTATGTATGATTTACTTACCAATGTTATACAAGTGATTGTTATACGATTTCTTTCCATATATGGAGTTACCATATATGTGATGATATGAATTGATGCAGGATGCACGTATGGTTTGGAAAGGAGAGGTGTCCTTTGACACTCGCCTTGGACACACGGGAATATTATGGGATGTTTCCGGAGATGCCCTCGGACACCTCCTAAACGTTGGATGACAATCTAGGATTGTCTAGTAGTGTTTGGCTAGGATGTCCGTATGTCGACCCTAACGGAGGGGTATTGAGACGAACGACCCGTGGAGCAATGGGGATCATGGGCGCTCAAGACCGGTAACCAACCCGGAGAGGACAGGGAATCACATTGTGGGGGCCATTTGTTGGTAGGGTTGCAATGGTTAGACTTGGGCTCACGGGTGCTAAGACCGGAACCAACCCGTGAGAGGACGGAGAGCTCCGACCAATGTGGATAACCAAAGGGTTGATGAGTCCGTAGTCCGAGTTGGGGTGCCATAGGATACGCGACTCTAGTGTGAAGGATACCGGAAAGGATCGCGGGGACGAGGAATGGAAGTATCCGGATCGACGATGTAACCAAGAGAAGACTGCATTTGGCTAGGTAACCCCGACATGCGCCAGACTAACCAAATGGTTGTGAGAGAGTGTGTTGACTAACCCCCGCCAAGGTTTGTCCCGAGGGATGAAGGACCCATTACCAACGGCGCCAAGACCGGTGAAATGATCCGTGAGAGAATCCAAGATATCTTAAATGGTTGAGGATGTGAGTGGACTCCTAAAGAAGTACGGTGCTATGACTTAAAGCATGTCCGCCAATAGAGACCAGCATACTAGAGTTAGATTCATTCATTCATTGTTTGTCTCATATCATATTGCATTTATGATTGTTCGGAATCGCCATTTATGTTATATGGATTAAGCGCCTACCGAGTTCTTTGAAACCATCCTATTGTACAATGTTGTTAGACTATCCGCGCAGCGAATACTATGACGGCCCTATGAGGAAGCGCAAGGCGAAGAGACATATCTCCGGGAAGGTGATTGCGGTTACCACAATTACCGAAGATCCCGCGGGTGGTTATGCTCGTACGATGCTAGTCCGACCATTGACTGGAAGCGCCTGTGCATCTATGAGATCTACACCACAAGGATGTCGCACAAAGTGGAGAATAATTTAGTTACCCAATGTACGCACGGGATTAGCTATCTAGTTTATTCTAGAGCTACCCGCTGGATGTAAAGTGGGATTTGATCACTTACTATCCTTGACACTCGATTATATCATTATCCGTTCGTTTATGATTCATCTCATTATTGGATCTATGATTTATCTCCGCACTCTTGTTATGGTTGTTCATGATTATGTTATTGTTTATGTGGGAGGTTGATCACTCGATACCTGATCTTCGGGCTGTGGATCACACTCTCGGGTATGCCAGATAGGGTACCGGCTGGGAGGGCGTGACACTTAGCGACCATTGGAAATAAGAGGATGGATCCCTTTCATTGTGTGAGTCCTGGACTTTATGGTCCATTAGTGTCCTTAGTGACTTTTGACGACATCATGAAATGAGGGGTTGATGTGGCTACCTTGGGGTGTTACCAATGGTCATGATTGATTCGACCTAAAGGGGCATTACCGGGAAAGGAGTCAATCCCAAGTGTAGTGATGGTTTGGGGTAAAAGGAAATGTTTGATTCAATTGCACCTTAAGAGTGTTTGTTGGGGACCACTGTATTAGTTATAGTTGCGAACATTTTAAGGACAAGAAGGTGATCTCTCAGAGGGATCGAGATAGCTTTTGTTTGGTGAGTTTGAATAAACCTAGGATGTTGGTATACTAATGCTTATTTAATGAGTTGCTTTGAGTGATGCTGCCATTCTGACCTTCTAGGAAGGTTTCTAGTTTGGGGCTCACAAGTGAAGATATATCACTGATCGCACGTCCCATTTACTAGTATGACTTGTGGATGTTGGTGTTTGGGACACATGTGGTCTATGTATTTGGGATACATAATAGAGTGATCAAAATGTGTATATCTAGGATATATATGTGTGTCTAGGACACACTATGACAGAGAGATCAATACTTGCCCTTGTGCAAGTCAGAGATGTTGGGAATTTTTTAATATGCCCAAGGGCAATTGTGGAAATTCAAATGTTAGGCTTTCACAATATATGAGGATATATTGGTAACCACCAACCCACTCTTTCTCTCTCAAGAAATGTAAGAACGAAAGGGAGACAATTTTGGAGGTTTTCTTCTTCCTTACTTCGATCTTGCACTTCAACCATCCATCCACAACAGTACTTGGGTTGTGGATTCTATTATCTTTCTACAAGATTGAGGAGGATTCGGTGACGGATTGTGTGGGGGAACAAGAACATGGATCTTCTTTATTCTTCCGCTGTAATTTTGTTTGCGAATAGCGAATCCAGTTAAGATTCTATCATTCTCCTCTCTAGAATAATTCTCCTGCGCCATCATGCTATCTCCCATGTTAGATAGAATACCCCATATAGAATTAATTTAGAGCTAAAAAAAAAAAAAAGAAAAGAAAAAGAAACCTGAAGATTGTGATAGTTAAGGGGATTTATTAAAAAAAAAAAAGGGATAATTACTATTGTCCCCCGTACTATAGCTTAATTACTAATTTATCCCCTGTACTTTTTGAAATTACTAATTCAACCTTCGACTTTGCTTGTAATTACTATTGTCCCCCTACTGTTAAACTCCGTTAGTTAAATGATGATATGGCATATTTTATTTATTTAAAAATCCCAAATTAACCCTATAGTCTTCTATTATTTATTTACATTTTATATTAATTACATTACTATCATGAGTAATTAGGAAAAACTTAAACCTAATTAAACAATCTTCTTTTCTAGTCAAAAGAAAGAGAGAAAATCAAGGGATACTCATTTTCAAATTTCGATATGTACTTTTCAATTTGGTAATAAAAAAATACTAATTCCTAATTTTTTGTGTTATTTTTAATTTTATTATTTACTTTCTAGTTTAATGTTATCAGTTTAAGAAGTTTCTACTTCCAATAGATTATTATTTATTTATTGTCTAATTTGACGTTAGCTATTTTAAGAAGTCCTACTACCAATAGGGTACATTATTTTTTTACTTCAAAATGATAAAAATACACATGTAAAATTATTTAATATGATTTTTTTCTAAATGAGGATAATATTTTATTTGGCATTCTTAATTATAAAATGGCAAAATAGACATTAAACATTCAACCTTAACGGTCACTTAACACGGTTAGAATTAAGGGGGGCAACAGTAATTTCATAAAGAATAGGGTTCTTTTAGTAATAAAGCTATATTACAGGGGACAACAATAATTATCCAAAAAAAAAAAGCATAGCACTTTAGGTTTAGTGTTTATTTTTACCTAATTACTTTAGGTTTAGAGTTAGTTTTTTCCTAATTACTAAGGGCAGTAAAGTAACCTAATATCATACTGCTACAATTATAAAAGCATGAACTTATAAAACATGGCTACATTTTTCTTTCTCAAAATACATTTGCCTATTCAATTTGTTAGATCTTTAAATCATGTAAGATTTAAGAAAGATGTCCAAAATTCTAATTATCATTTATAAACACAATATTATTATATTTTGCCCAAAAACACAATATTAATTAATAGAATAATATAACAATTATAGTTAATTTAGCATGAACTCAAAAGACATGGTTACATTTAAATCATTTAAGATTTAAGAAAGATGTCAAAAATTGTAACTATAATTCATAAAAACAACATTAATTAATAGAGTTTTTACGTGTGGGTCCCCTTAGTGTAATATATTACATGTGGGTCCCAACCAGACTAATACTGTTAGCCGTTGTTAAGTATATTATAATTTCTAATGTGGAGGGACAAAATGCCCCTCAGGTTAATTAATATATTGTATTGTTATAATTTTTTTCCACTGTAATTGGATATATTTTTTTAATCATATAATTAATGCTTAATGACCAATTATCTCTTTTTAAAACCATATATTAACACAATGTATTAAATAACCTAAGGGGCACTTTGGTCCCTCTACGTATGAAATTTGAATATACTTAACAGCAACTAACGTGTTAGTCTGGTTGGGACCCTCATGTAATATATTGCACTAAGGGGACCCAATATTAGTTTATGGTCCACTAAAGGGACTTACATGTAAAAAACTCTAATTAATATAGTAATATAATAATTTTCATTAATTGAGCATGAACTCAAAGAAAAAAGCATACAAATTAAAAAAAAAAAAAAGACATAATAATTATTACATTAAAAAATGCATCACATGTGCTTGTGCATGTGTGTCAATAGTAGTAAGTTATAAATAAATGACGTAAGACCTTGGGGTTATTTTGGGCATTTTAAATAAATTAAAAATGCCCATCATCAGTTAACTAATGGAGCTTAATGGCAATAGAACATCAGTAATTACATGCAATGTCTAAGGTTGGATTAATAATTTCAAAAAGTTTAGGAGATAAGATAGTAATTATGCTATAATATCAAGGGGCAACAGTAATTATCCCAATATTTGTTTATTATTTTTCTTTTTATCATTTTTTGTCACAAGGACTTTAGTCCCACATTGGAAAGTGAGGATGTGAAATCCACCCTACCCTAACCTTGACCTTGACCCGAAAACCCGGTTGTTTGTAGGTCCGAAGACCCGAAGTAAAGGAAGAAGCCAACTATGGGCCATCTCAGTAGAAGACATGGTGTTTGACCCAGAACCCATGGAAGTTGATGATGGAGTTCCATACTTGGAAGTCTGTGCTGATCTGGAAAGGAAGCTGTAGCTTGATGAAGGTGAGTCAAGTTGATGGACTTAAAATATAGTTGGACATGATTCGAAGGCATTTTTCTATACTAGGTAAGTCATATGTTGTGTTGGGAGAAGCCCATGAGATTTGGACTTGAGTTGGGCCTCCAATTCCTTGTCTGGGCCTTGCTGACCAGCTTGGTCGACTGGTTGGTCGATTCGGCCAATCGACCAAGCAATCGACCAATAGGTCCAGTAATATGAGAAAATCCTCTGTTTAGGGTTTTTCACTTTCTATTTAAGTAAACTTCGTGTTTCTTGGTATCCTCTGCCTCCAAAACACTCAGAGAACGTGGGAAGACTCTTTCAAAGCTCTCTTTGGTGATTTCGAAGGATCTTTGCTAGATCTGAAGCTTCTCATCTCCGATATGTCAATCTAAGGTTAGTGATCTCTTCTGTGTTGTGAATTATTCTTCTACGATCTTATTCTTGATTGAGATTGGGAAGAAGATGCTGCATCCTTGCTTAAGGGTTTATGATCATCATAGTAACCTTAACCCTAACCCTGATAAACTCTTCTTGAAACCCTAATTCTCCCTTTTTGATTCACATTCTTAACATGATTGAGTCTAATTTTCATGATGGAATTGTGAATGACTTCTGATTATCTTTGTCACATCCACCCTAAAATCCAGCTAGGGTATACCCTAGCTGGATTACTCAGGGGAGTGATCCACAGTCCTGACGATCCAGTTTAGGAATGATCATAACCACTTAGCACAATAATATAATCAAAAAGCAAGAACAAATCTTTGTATTCAAG
Source organism: Hakea prostrata (assembly GCF_041222555.1). NCBI lineage: Eukaryota > Viridiplantae > Streptophyta > Magnoliopsida > Proteales > Proteaceae > Hakea > Hakea prostrata. Next base: position 27,845,854 of record NC_142607.1, on the reverse strand, counting down.
TAATTTAATAATAAAAGTTAAGAGAGGATCTCAGAAGGATTGGAAAAGAACATCAGAGTGCGGAAAATGATACCAATAGAATAAATAGTCAACATGCAGAAATGAGGCAAAAATTTCCTCTACAACATTAGCGGAAGGTAGATCGAATAAAAATAAGGGTTACAACCGGTTCCCAAATAAAAAGGGGAACAACTAAACTACAGTCTCAACGAATCAAATAAAAGGTCAAAAAGAATAGGACGATATTCCATCGCTGTCACACAAGTGTAAAAGCCGAACTGCTCCAGATAAGTACCAATCTCGTACTGATAGTCTTCATCAACTTAGTCGCCATAACCAGTCTTGTGTGAGTCACCAGCTTGGTCTTCAAAGATTTTGGCCATTATAGTCAACAGCAGTAGTATCTGTAGAAAAGTCTAACAGAACGTGTTGCAAAAGGAGTGAGTTCAAAAGAACTCAGCAAGGCAATTATTCCATAAAACATAAGCCATATGAATACAAGCCATAACATGATGCAATATGATATGAAACACATGATGCAAGTATATGATTCTAACTCTATGAATGCTAGTCTCTAAGGTAGACATGCTTTAAGTCATAGCACCATACTTCTTTGGATAGGTCCACTCACACCCTCAACCATTTAAGATATCTTGGGTTCCCTCAACCATTTAAGATTCTTGGGCAGCTGGTTGGTAATGGGTCCTGCATCCCTCTCAGACATTCCTTGGCTGGGGATTTGGTCACCACTCTCTCACATCACCATTTGGTATATGTATTGGCGCATGTCACGGTAAAGCCTAGCCCAATGCAAGTCATCTACTCAGTCGTATCAAGTCAGATCAGGATATGTCCATTCCTCCTCAACCATTTAAGATATCTTGGATCCTTTCCGGTATCCTTCACACTAGAGTCACTATATTCCCTCTTGGACTTCGGACTCATCAACCCTATTGGTCATCCACAAATAGTAGACGGGAAGCTCTCACGTCCCCTCATGGATCATTTCACCGGTCTTGAGTGCCTATGAGCCCAAGTCTAGCCATTTGCAACCCTACCAATAAATGGCTCCCACAATATGATTCATGACCTCTCACGGATCATTTCACCGGTCTTGAGAGCTCACAAATCCCCACTGCTACCACGGGTCGTTTTGTCTCAATACCCTTCCGATTCAGGTCGATATGACAAGGACATCCTAGCCACACCACAAGACAGTCCTATGTATGTCATCCAATAATCCGGGAAAGTGTCGATGGGCATCTTCGGAGAACATCCCATACTATTCCCTCCAATGTTCAAGGATAGAAGCGTCAATAGGACACTCCCTAATCCTAAATTATACTTAAGCAATCACATGCTTATTTCCATCGTATCACATATCAACGATACATCATGATAAGAAAAGATATGTCATAACATCTCATGATCAAGTGTATAAGTAAATGACAAGAATAAATAGACATGATAAACAAAGTAATTATGCATGGTGCTATTGTCATAAGGTAACTACAGTAGCTAGTCATATGATGTCTAAAATCAACTAATAAACTAAGTCTACTAAATTGCCAACAACAGTGTAAAAGTCATACAGTCTATGTTATATGGCGATAACCATCCTTACCTTAAGCCATGATGATGATGATCCAAAGGTCACAAGAGAATGATCCAATGATGGTATTAAGACCCTAGACAAACATAAATGAAAAATTAGAGAAGAAATCGGGAAAATTGGAGGTCGAATGGGTCAAAATAGAGAAAAACAAAGTTCAATGGCATGCTTGGTCGATGCTCCTTTGTTGATGGGATCGACCAAGCAGGATCGACCAAACAAAATTCAGTGCTGGCGGAATAGTGGATTTTGGGATTTTTTATTCGAAATCGATCTTCCGGGGCTCGGATCGATCCAAAACTTGGAGGGATGATTAATAACAATATAAGAATACATCTAAGAAAGTAATTAACATCATCTAATGGTTTAATTAGAAAGCCCCAAATTAGAATACTAAGTTCTAGAGACAAAAATCATAGCATCAATGAGAAATCAATGTAATTGAAATGGAAGATAGGGAATTAGTTGGGGAATGGGTTAGGAACAAGATTACAATCATTTGCAAGCCATTACTTAGACTAATCATACTTCACACTTCAATTTAGGACAAGAAATCAAGTTGCTAAGCAAGGAATCATGGTAATGCATATGCAAGGATCAAAATGAGAGTGAGGCATAGCAAGAATGAAGGGGAAACTAATGTAAATGGGAGGGGACACACATGACAAGGTGTTTGCAAGGTTGCAGCACCTTGGCCATGGTCTCAACCGTAAGAAGAAGAAGAGGGATGAGTAGGATAGAGAGCAAGAGAGAGAATCATACCTTAGAAAATGATAATGGAGGCAAGAGACAATGATTGCAATGATTAGAGTAGAATATCCTTCACCAGTATCAAGGAGGAGCTTTGGGGAGCCTTCTCCACGTTCTCAGGTGTTTCAATGATTAGACTAGGGTTCAAAATATGAGGCTAGGCTAAATAGAGGGTGGAATATTCCAAAAGAATCTTTAACTCGCAGCTGGGCAGCCTTGGTCGATGCTCCTTGGTTGATGGGATCGACCAAAGAGGATCGACCAAGCATAGTTCAGCAACTTCGGACAGGGATTCAGAGGGCTATACGGGGTAAAATTGAGTGGGGTTTTCTCCTACAAGTCAACCAAGAAGTCTAGTTTTAGGAAATACTTTCGGATCGAGCACGAGAGTTCATTAGGTACTTCAACTAGTTCACCCCTCTTCGATGCACAGATTTTCACTAAACACTGACAATGTACTCAACTAAGGTGCATAATCGTTAATGTCTATGGGCTCGGACTCCGACCTAAATCATCAACCGATAGGGTCCACAAGTCTCTTCTACCACCGCATCGGGTCTTTGGACCTACAAACATCAAGGGTTCTGGGTTAGGGTAAGGATAGGGCTGGATTTCACAATCTTCTAGAATTAGATCTAATCTTTCCCATGGATTCATAATATATTTTTCATCGAATTCTAGGGTTTTCACCAAATTGGGGAAACCATGATTTCAAATTGGAAGGCAGTGCTTTTAATCATTGTTAAAGCCTAATCTATACTCCTTTAGTGTTAGAATATTGTTCTAAAGGTTTCCTCCAAGTTTCGTAGTGTTTCGAATCTCGTAGATTGAGTTTCGGATCAAAATCCATGTTTTTGCTTCGTACTAACTCAGTTGGTCGACTGGGTCAGTAGACCAACCAATCGACCAACCAAGTCAATAACTCTGTTTTTCTCTCGATTTGATTTGTTTGCTCTCCAATCTTTTAGGCTTTTTTCCTAATGTTGTATCTATGCTTGTTAGGGGCTTATTTGCTAGGTTTGGAACTTCTCCCTTTGTTCAAAAAAACTTTGATCTTTGGATAATCATCAACGCTATTTAAGGTAAGAACACTTATTTTCATAATAACATAGATTGCATGTAGTTTAGTTTCTGATTTTGGAAACTCTTGGATTCGCTACTGATATTGTACTTTCTAATTATGATGTACTGCTGTAAGTACAGTAGCACCTTACTTACGTTTTATTTTTCATTATTCAATTATATATATGTATGCTTACTTATGGATCATGCTTTTACATATTCTCTTATGAGATGATATGTCGGGTATGTATGATGTTTCTGATCTGAGAATGTGATTGATTAGGTATGATTTGGGATTGGGAAGTGTCCTTTTGAAACTTCTGTCCTTGGACATTAGTGGGAATAGTATGGGATATTTCCAACGGTGCCCCTTAACGCTTTCCCGGATTATTGGTTGTCATACCTAGGGCTGTCTAGCAGTGTTTGGCTAGGATGTCCCCGTTATATCAGATCCGATTTGGAAGGGTATTGAGACCAAACGACCCGTGGCAGCAATGGGGATTCATGGGCGCTCAGGACCGGTAACCGACCCGTGAGAGGACATGAATCACATTGAATCACATTGTGGGGGCCATTTGTTGGTAGGGTTGCAAATAGTAGACTTGGGCTCATGGGCGCTCAAGACCGGTAACCAACCCGTGAGGGGACATGAGAGCTTCCCGTCTGTTATTTGTGGATGACCAATAGGGTTGATGAGTCCGTAGTCAGGGACTATGCTGACACTCGTGTGAAGGATACCGGAATGGATCGCCAGGGGCGAGGAATGGACGTATCTGGAACTAAGTTGATATGACTAAGTAGATGACATGCATTGGGCTAGGCTTAACCTTGACATGTGCCGGTACTTAGACCAATGGTGATGTGAGAGAGCGGTGACCTATACCCCCAGCCATGGATTGTCTCGAGGGATGAAGGACCCACTACCAACCGGCGTTGTGTGATGAGACCCTCCTAAAGAAGTACGGTGCTATGACTTAAAGCATGTCTACCGATAGAGACCGGCATACATAGAGTTAGATTAATACATTCATTGTCTATTTCATATTGCATTGCATCATGTTATGTTTTGAAACCATGTTATTTATGTTGTTGTGATTTAACTTGCCTTACTGAGTTCATTCAAACTCACTCCTTTTTGTGCAACCTCTTGTGTTAGATTACTCTACAGGTGCTGATTACTCTGAAGGTCAATATGAAGAAGCACCAGTTGAAGAAGTGTATTACACGCAAGGTGTTGGCTACAATGAAGATCACATTGATGATCCCACGTTTGGTCATGTTGTGTACTACGATTAGACCTAATGTGGAGTGGGAACGTCTGAGTTGGATTGATGAAGTCCATTATTATGAAGATTATCTAAGAGTAGAAAACTCTTAGTTTAGTTGATTTCCATTTCTTTACTTTCTTTAAGAACAGTTGTATTTCGTTTTAAACTTACGTGCTAGATTCCGCTGTAATTGTGGATTGAGATTCCGCCTCACTCTACTCTTTTTTTATGTTTACATCTGGTATCATTTTTTTGCAATCTGATTATAATGTCATTCTTTTCCTTATTTGGATTTCTTATTTATAATATTATACTTTGATTATATCTGTTCATGATTATGTTATTGCCTATGTGGGATGATGATTTCCTCAATACTTGATCTTCGAGGCTGTGGATCACACACTCGGGTATGCCAGATAGGGTACTCGGCTGGGTGGATGTGACAGAGTGGTATCAGAGCCCAAAGTTCAAGGAAATCCTAACCACAGAAAACAGTAACGGAACATTCCTGAGTCATAGATCCAAAAATGACTCAATTACTCTTAGAAGTGAATAATAGAACACTTGAACTAGAAACTTGATTAATGAAGCATAATTGATGACTTGAATAATACACAATAACTATGATTTAATAAATATTGTATAAGCAATAAAGGAAAGTGCATAATACACAATAACAAAGTGAACTTCATTAATTTTAAGAAAAGTTTACAACGATTACATCTGATAAAGCATAAAGGGAAATCCTAAGTACAATCTATCTAGGTGATCTCCTCTAATCTCTGAATGCTCTGAAGTCCTTGGCCATCTGCTCCTGTCTGACCTCCATCCTCTCTAGCCTGGAAGTCATCGATCTCATCTATACACTCAGATCTGAAGTCTCTAGAATTGAGTGTGAAAGACCTCCAGTCTCAAAATGTGATGATCTAGGAATCTCATGATGCTATGGATCAGCCTCATGCATCTCAGTGTCATCCTTTGCCTGATCATCAGAATCTGGACGAGCATCACCCTCATCTACTGGAACCTCATCCTCATCCTTCTCAGTATCATCATCCTCCTCACCCTCTGGACTTGGAGATCTCACAGTTTGAGTAAGCCGCATCTGTCTGATAGTCCTTGTCCCGATCGTATACCCCAGTGCTCCAGTGACTACCTCTGTATCCTCTAGACTCACCCCAAAGTGCTGGAAGACTAATGTCAGTAATCTCCCAAAGCAAAGGTTCCTCGTACTTGGATGCAGCACCAGATCTATCATGACATTCTGGATTATGTAGGACAAGTCGATTTGGAATCCCATGTAAATGCGGTATATGACTAAGGCCTCCATCACTGTGACCCTTTGATGATGTCCGGCCTTCGGCATGATGTTTTGGCCCACAATGCGACAAATAATCCGAGCCGAATCTTTCATCTGCCCGTTGTTCCGTGGAAAGTAACACTCTAAGTCACTCTAGAGAGTGGCACATATCTCATGAAGCTCATAGGGCAACAAGTAGTTGTCCACCTCAGCTCTTGAGGGAATCCATACGCACTGTCATGGATAGTGAGGCACCAAGAGAATTTGTGCCAGTGTCCTCATGGAGAACCGGATCTGTGTCTCCATCACCTTGCTCTCAATGATTAGTCTGAAAGGACGACTCTGTCCTTTGGGCTCCTCGACTGATGTGAGGTTACTAAAGAACAACCTCACCAGCTCTGGGTAGATGGGCAAATCTGCCGTGAAAAGATGGGTCCACTCTAATGTGTTGAACCTTTGTTGGATCCTGAACACCCGCAACTCTTGTAAGTGGAGTAGTCGCCCGTACTCGATGTGATATTACTCAAAGAACACCTCATACAAGAACTCTGCCAGCGGCGTATCGAACCGATCAAACCGAAGTACCTCCTCTCTCAGCAAAGCTGGAACTTGACCTCTACCTCTCCGAGCACTAGGTGACCTTAGCCTTGACCTCGTCCTCCTCTTTGCATGGTGTGAATGTTTGTGGAAAAGACAAAGGACAGTGCTTGTTAGAGTTGTTTCAAAATTTCAGCTAGAAGGGCATTTTCGTAATTTTAGGAGATTTTCAAATTTGGGGAAACTGCAAATTGAACATACTAGAATGTGCATAATACTTGGAATAGTATGTTAAGATGTTTTATTTGAAGAAAATCCGTCGAAATCTTGGTCTAAAGTAAACAATTCAGCAAGAAAGAATTTGGGGATTTTGCAATTTAGGTCAAAATTGGATTTTTGAAAATTCTGAAATTGGTTGAATCAAACTACATGTGCACATGCTTGATTTCCTACGAAAATTCCAAGCGGTTTGTGAGAAATCGAAAATTTTCTAAAGTTTGGTGATTTAGGTTGCGAAAGCGATGTGAATGTGCAAGATTGTGTTAGAACTTGTTGTCTAAGCTTGGCATTGTGTTAAAAACTCATTGAACATGTTTCTAAGTGCTCCTAAACATGATTTCTAGCAATAGACATAAGCAACACATGATTTTTTATGAAATGCAAGCATGCGAAGATGAATTTGAGAATGAGAATCAGTGTTTACCTTGTGTGATGATCTATGTGTTATTTAGTGTTGTTGTTGAAGCACCAAACTACTTGGAAAACACTTAAGAAGGCTTTAGTACTTCTTCTCCAGAGCTCCCTCTCAAGTTTGCAAGGTTTGAAGTGAATTTGGAATGAGTTTTGTGACTTAAAAAGCCTGATTTTCACGTGCTGCCAGGCTTGGTCGATTGATTGGTTGACTAAGCCAATTGACCAAGCAGTCGACCAAAGGACCCAGTAGCTCCAATTTCTGATGAAATTTGGAAAATTGTGATTTTTGTCCTATGATTGCATATTTGATGACTAAATGGAAGTATATGAGTAGGATTTAAGAATTTCAATCATTTGGACTTGTGGATTTTGTCAAATCTTTGATTTTCGGTGTTTTGACGTTTTGGTTTTTTGCGAGAATGGTTCTGTTAAGAAGTGGTCATTGTGGATTCAATAACCACAGAGGTGGTGAGATACCTTTCGATGTTGAGATACCAATTGATGGTTCTGATCAACAGACCCACACTGGTGATCAAGGTACTCATGACGTACCCAGTGCCCCGAACATCGGAAGTTTCCATGATATTGCCAACATCATGGGCAATATGATGCAATAGCAAGCAAACTAGTTCAATCAGATGATGACGGGTTTCATGACTCTGCATAACGAGACTCGTGCTGGTGTTAATGGGAATCCTCATGCCGCAGTCCTGAATGTGGAAAGGTTGGTTGGAACTCCTCATACTCGTCTAATGGGGAGTTTCTTGAAGCTGCAAATGTGAAATCCAGCCCTATCCTAACCCTGACCTTGACCCGGAAACCCGGTTGTTTGTAGGTCCGAAGACCCGGAGTAAAGGAAGAAGCCAACTATGGGCCATCTTAGTAGAAGACATGGTGTTTGACTCAGAACCCATGGAGATTGATGATGGAGCTCCATAGTTGGAAGTCTATGCAGATCTAGAAAGAAAGCTGCAGCTTGACTAAGGTGAGTCTAATTAATGGACTTGAAGTATAGTTAGACATGATTCGAAGGCATTTTTCTATACTAGATAAGTCATCTGTTGTGTTGGGAGAAGTCCATGAGGTTTGGACTTGAGTTGGGCCTCCAATTCCCTGTTTGGGCCTTGCTGACCAGCTTGGTCGATTGATTGGTTGACTGGGCCAATCGACCAAGCAGTCGACCAATAAGGTGTTAAATCCGTGAAAATCCAATTTTATGGTTTTTCACTTTCTATTTAAGTTAACTTCGTGTTTCTTAGTATCCTCTGCCTTCAAAACTCTCTAAGATCGTGGGAAGACTCTTTCAAAGCTCTCTCTGGTGATTTCGAAATATCTTTGTGAGATTTGAAGCTTCTCATCTCCGATCTGTCAATCCAAGGTTAGTGATCCCTTCTGTGTTGTGAATTATTCCTCTACGATCTTATTCTTGATTTAGATTGGGAAGAAGATGCTGCATTCTTGCAACCATCTCTTCATTGATCTCATTATATTCTTAAGGGTTTATGATCAACATAATAATCTTAACCCTAATCCTTGATAAGCACCTTTCGAAACCCTAATTTTACCCTTTCTAATCACTTTCTTAACATGATTGAATCCAATTCTCATGACGTACTTGTGTTTGATTTCTATTACCTTCTTCTAGAATTAGATCTAATCTCCTTTAATCTTTTCCATGATTTCATAGTATATTTTTCATCCAATTCTAAGGTTTTCACCCAATTGGGGAAACCATGATTTCAAATTAGAAGGTAGTGTTTTTAATCATTATTAAGGCCTAATCTATACTCCTTTAGTGTTAGAATACTGTTCTAAAGGTTTCCTCCAAGTTTCGTGAAGTTTCGAATCTTGTAGATTGAGTTCGGATCAAAATCCACTGGTTTGCTTCATATTGACTCAGTTGGTCGACTGGGTCAGTAGACCAACCAATCAACCAAGCAAGTCAGTAGCTTTATTTTTCACTCAATTTGATTTGTTTGCTCTCCAATCTTGTAGGCTTCTTTCCTAATGTTGTATCTATGAGTGTCTAGGGTTTATTTGCTAGGTTTGGAACCTCTCTCTTTGATCTTCGGATAATCATCAACGCTAATTAAGGTAAGGACAGTTATCTTCATAATGACATAGATTGCATGTATGTTAGTTTCTGATTTCGGAAACTCTTAGATACAATACTAATATTGTACTTTCTATTTATGATGTACTACTGTAAGTACAGTAGTACCTTACTTATGTTGTCTTTTCATTATTCATGTATATATGTATGCTTACTCAAGTATGTTGTTGATGAATGCTTTTACATATTCTTTTATGTAATGAGATGTCGGTTATGTATGGTGTTACTGATTTGAGAATGTGATTGATTAGGTATGATTTGGGATTGGGAAATGTCCTTTTCTGTCCTTGGACATCAGAGGGAATAGTATGGGATGTTCTCCGAAGATGCTCATCGACGCTTTCTCGGATTATTGAATGTCATACCTAGGGCTGTCTAGCAGTAGATGGCTAGGATGTCCCAGTTATATCAGACCTGATTCAAAAGGGTATTGAGACCGAATGATCCGTGGTAGCAATGGAGATTCATGGGCGCTCAAGACCGGTAACCAATCCGTGAGAGGACATGAATCACATTGTGGATACTTGAAAGGGGCCATTTATTGGTAGGGTTGCATATAGTAGACTTGGGCTCATGGGCGGTCAAGACCGGTAACCAACCCGTGAGGGGACATGAGAGCTTCCCGTCTATTATATGTGGATGATCAATAGGGTTGATGAGTCCGTTGTCAGGGACTATGCTGACTCTAGTGTGAAGGATAGCGGAAAGGATTGCTAGAGGCGAGGAATGGACGTATCTAGAACTGAGTTGATACAACTGAGTAGATGACATGCATTGGGCTAGGCTTAACCTTGACATGCGCCTGTACTTCGACCAATGGTGATGTGAGAGAGCGGTGACCTAACCCCCAGCCATGGGTTGTCCTGAGGGATGAAGGACCCACTACCAACCGGCATTGTGAGATGAGATCTTCCTAAAGAAGTACGGTGCTCTGACTTAAAGCATGTCTACCGATAGGGACCAGCATACATAGAGTTTAGATGCATACATACAATGTCTGATTCATATTGCATTGCATTTTGTTATGTTCTGCAGCATGTTATTTATGTTGTCATGATTTAACTTGCCTTATTGAGTTCATTCGAACTGACTCCTTTTTGTGCAACCTCTTGTGTTAGATTCCTTTACAGGTACTGATTTCTATGAAGGGAAATATGAAGAAGCACCAATTGAAGAAGCCTACTACACGCAAGGTGCTGGCTACAATGAAGATCACATTGATGATCCCACGTTTGGTCACGATGCGTACTACGATTAGACCTAATGTGGAGTGGGAACGTCTTAGTTGGATTGATGAAGTCCACTATTTTGAAGACGTTATCTATAGAATAGAAGACTCTTAGTTTAGTTGATTTCCATTCCTTTACTTTCTTTTGAGAACTTTTGTATTTTTTTAGACTTACGTGCTACATTTCCTGTCACATCCTCCCAGCCGGTACCCTAACTAGCATACCCGAGAGTGTGATCCACAGCCCCGAAGATCAAGTATCGAGGAAATCATCCTCCCACATGCAATAACATAATCATGAACAGAAATAAATCAAGGTTTAATATTATAAACAAGGTTCAAAATAAGAAATGAACAATCAGAATAATCAGAGTGCGGAAAGATACCAGATATCCAATGATATCAAAAAGGAGTGAAGTGAGGCGGAAACTCACTTTACCAAAATAGCGGAACGTAGTATAAAAATCAAAAAGGGATTACAACTGAAACAAATGTACTAATAAATAAACTAAGATCAAGCGTCTTCAAGTTTATAGATAACGTCTTCATAAGTATGGACTTCATCAATCCAATGAATCCGTTCTAACTCTATGCCGTTCTCAAAAGTAGTACGCAGCTTGATCCGCCGGGGGATCATCAAAGTAATCTTGATCATTGCCAGCACTTTGCGTGTAATACGCTTCATCAGCTTGTGCTTCGCTGTACTGCTCGTCATAGTATTCTATACCTGCAGGATAATCTAACAAAAAGAAATATACAATAGGGATGAGTTTCGAAGAAACTCAATAAGGTAGTTAATCCATAACATCATAGATAACATGTGGCAAAACATAACATGATGCAATGCAATATGAAACAAGTAATGTATGTATGCATCTAACTCTATGTATGCTGGTCTTTATGGCAGACATGCTTTAAGTCATTGCACCGTACTTCTTTGGGAAGGTCACGCATACGGCTCCTGTTGGTAGTGGGTCCGGGCATCCCTCTCGGACAAACCATGGTAGGGGGTTAAGTCAACACACTCTCTCACAACCATTTGGCATAAGTACCGGCGCATGTCAGGGAAAAGCCTAGCCCAATGCAAGTCATCTACTCAGTTATATCAAGTCAGTTCCAGATACTTCCATTCCTCCCCTCTCGGGATCCTTTCCGGTATCCTTCACACTAGAGTCACGGATATTACTCACCGGACTCATCAACCCTATTGGTTATCCACATATGGTAAACGGGAAGCTCTCATGTCCTCTCACGGATATAACTCACTGGTCTCGAGTGCCCATGAGCCCAAGTCTAGCCATATGCAACCCTCCAATAAATGGCCCCCACAATGTGATTCCCGTCCTCTCACGGATATAACTCACCGGTCTTGAGCGCCCGTGAATCCCCATTGCTACCACGGGTCGTTCGGTCTCAATACCCTTTCGAATCGGGTCTGATATAACAGGGGTGTATCCTAGCCAAACACTACTAGACATCCCTAGGTATGACAACCATTGATTCGGGAAAGCGTCGATGGGCAACCCCGGAAACATCCCATACTATTTCCGATAATGTCCAATGACAAAAGTGTCAAAAGGACACCTCCCAATCCCAAACCAAACTTAATCAAACACATTCTCAGATCAGTCATGAGATACACAACCAGTAGTTCATCATATAAAAGAGAATGTAAAAGCAACATCAGATTAAGCAGTAATAACTAATTCATATAACATAAACAATGAAAAGATGATATAAATAAGTGCTACTGTTCCCACAGTAGGAGATCAGAATTAAAATACAATAACAGTAGGTAATCTCATAGTTTCATAAAGTAGAAACCAGAGAACAAGCAATCTATGTAGTTAAGGAATTAACTGTCCTTACCTTCTAACTTGAATGGAATCTTAAAGAATCAAGTATGATCTTGACTAAACCTGAGAAGACAGTCCTAAACAAGTGCACACAACATGTTAGGAAAGATGCATAAAGGAAAAGATCATAAATCAATTGAAACAGACCAAGATTGAGGTTGCTGTACTCATTGGTCGATTGATTGGTCTGTTGGACCGGTCGACCAATGAGTCGACCAATGCAGACAGTGGCCTGCAAGAATCCGAATTTTGAGAATCCAGAACCAAACTCGATGGTTCAAAAGGGTACAATTAAGAAGGGAATTATCATGGTACTATTCTAGGGTATAGAGGATATCAAATCATAACTCAAAACAGTTCTCAAGTTACAACCTAGAAATCATGAGGTTAACCTGATTAGGGTTATCATAGGTTAGGAGGGGGAAAAAATAGAAAAAAAAATAGAAATATTAAAGATAATGAACTAGGATATGAAAGAATTCAGATCTAGTAAAGGAAACATAATAATTGGGTTACCATGATTAAACTAGAGGTTCTTGATCTTACCCAAGAATTAGGGTTTTACCCTTTTTGGTTCCCTCGGAAAATAATTGTGAGATCTGGATGAAGGGAGATAAATTGTTAGCCAAGAATAACAAGAAGGGTCATTCAATGATGAAGTTTAGGTTAACACAATATTACTCAAGAAGATTTTCCTTCACAAGGGAGGTTACCAAAAGTTCTCCAGACAATCACACAGATTAAGGTTTCAAAGAATTAGGGTTAGGGTTTTCAAGAATTCAATAGGTAGGGTTTAAGAACATGATGATGATCATGAGTCTTAAAGAATATGGTGAGATCAGAGAATTGATGATTACAAGAATGCTTCATCACCTTTCTGATCTCAATGAAAATAGAATAAAAGAAAGAAAATTTAGAGATAGAAGAGAGAGTGGTTGAGATCATACCTTTGCCGTAGAAAGATGAAGAATTCTTCAAGTCTTTGAAAGAGATCACCAAAGAACGCAAGGGAAGGGGTTAGATTAGGGTTCTAACTCGTTCCAGAGGCTTAGGAGGCAGAGGAGGCGGAGTATTCCCGAGATTAGACTTAAATAGAAGTGACAGGATTCAAATTTCAAAAACAGAATCAATTGGTCGATTGATTGGTTGATTGATCCAATCGACCAATGAGTCGACCAATCAAGACAACAACTTCAAAACAGGGAATTGAAGGCTCAGATCAAGTCCAAACATCAAGGGGTTTTGCACACATCTAGAGTGACATACCTAGGAGTTAGAAATGCCTTTGAATCAATACAGAGACCACTCCAAGACCATCAACTAATCCAATCTTCATCCGGGTGCAGTTTCCACCATTGGAACACTAGCATCAACACTCATGGATTCCAATCCAGCCATCAAGTCTTCAACAGAAATGGCCCAAAGATGACTTCTTGCCTTACTTCGGGTCACTGGACCTACAATAAACAGAGTTTCCGGATTAGGGTCAGGGTTGGGTTTCACATTTCCGCCGTAACTATGGAGTGACATTCCACCTCACTCTACTCCTTTTTTATGTTTACATCTGGTATCATTTTTCCGCACTCTGATTATATTGTTATTCATTTCTTTGTTTGGATCTTTTATTTATAATATTTACACATTGAGTATATTTGTGCATGATTATGTTGTCTATGTGGGAGGATGATTTCCTCGATACTTGATCTTCGGGGCTGTGGATCACACACTCGGGTATGCCAGATAGGGTACCGGCTGGGTGGATGTGACAGCAAATGCCTATCTTCACTGGAATGTCCAAGGATGCTTTGTTTCCGAACAAGTGGCTGCAGGAATTAGAGAAGGCTTTTCGTCATCTGCAGTGTTCTGAAGCTCAGAAGATTTTGTTCGCTGAACAGAAGCTTCAACAAGAAGTTGACGCCTGGTGGACCTCTACTCGTCCTATCTTGGAAGCTTTGCATACTGGTGGACTGACTTGGGAAATTTTCAAGGAAGCATTTTGTAAGAATTATTTCCCTGAAGCCGTACAGGATGCTAAGAAAGCTGAGTTTATGGCTTTGATGCAAGGATCATTGTTTGTGTTGGAAGTTGGAATACCAATAGAAGTTCGAAGAGCTCCACTTCTTTGCTCCTGATTCTTTGAAGGCTGATCGTGCTAAAGCGAAGAAATTCTTTAAGGGATTGTGACTTGCAATTAGAGCTTATCTCACAATTCAGCCTATTGAAAGCTATGCTCAAGTGGTTCAGAATTCAAAAAAGTTGGAAGAGACTGAAAAGGAAAATGCTCGAGTACAAAGACCTTGGCAGTCAAGGAATCCTAGATTAGTTGATTGTACTGAGCAGTGTTTTGTTAGACCTGCACCATATCCTACTCTTGCTTTCCAGCCTAGGAGTGTATGTCAGAGTCCTGGATTTCAGCAAGCCGGCCAACATAGTTAGTATGGTGGGAATAGACAAGCTGTGAATACTCCAAATGCTAGGCCTGTTGAATGCAAATTCTAGACCTTTGGTTCAGAAGCCCCTAACTATAGCTATCCCAGTTGCACTGAAGGACTTTGTTTGCTTCTTCTGTAAGTAGACCGGTCACTTCACTCGTGCCTATCCAAAGAGGCCAATTCAATAGTCTGCTCCAGTAGTGAAGAGTGCTCTTGCCCCTCCTTCCAGAAGAGTGTTCAGTATTTCCGGTACTGAACAAGATGCAAGTCATGATGTGGTAACAGGTACATTGTTAGTCGCTTCTATACCTGCATTTGTTTTATTTGATATGGGTGCATCACATTTGTTCATATCATTTGCAGTCATTAAGAAGACTGACCTAACACCTGAGAATTTATCTAGTTGTTTATTGATTAGTACTCCTATTGGTTCTGTTGTGAAACTAGATAAAGTGTTAGTTAAATGTCCTGTTTTGGTTGGTGAGAAGAACTTGGAAGCCTATTTATTACTTCTCGATATGAAAGACTTTGATATCATTTTGGGAATCGATTGGCTGACAGCCCACAAAGCTATAATTCTTTGTTCTTCAAAGAGAATTTAGTTTCGGATTTGTGGAAGTTCAGTTTTTGAATTTCAAGGTGAAAGAGGAAGAATTGGTAAGAAGACATTGACCGCATTGATGCAAGTCTGTGCATTAGTGAAAGATGTTTCATCTAAAAGCAAGGTTAAGGAAGAGAAGAAGATAGAAGAAATCAATGTTGTCTGTGACTTCGTTGATGTCTTTCCTGGTGATTTGTCAGGGCTGCCTCCTGATAGGGATGTTGAATTTTCTATTGATCGAATCCCTGGAGTTGCTCCAGTATCTAAAGCCCCCGTATAGAATGGCTCCTACCGAACTTAAAGAACTACAAAACCAGCTGAATGAGCTCTTAGATAGAAGTTTTATACAGCCTAGTGTATTACTTTGGGGAGCTTCGGTTTTGTTTGTTAAGAAGAAGGATGGTAGTATGCGTCTATGCATTGATTACCGTGATTTGAACAAGTTGACTATAAAAAATAGATATTTGCTGCCTAGGATAGATGATCTCTTCGATTAGTTGAAAGGTGCAGCAGTGTTCTCAAAGATTGACTTGAAATCTGGATATCACCAGTTGAAAGTGAAGTCAAGTGACATTTTCAAGACAACTTTTAGAACAAGGTATGGACAATATGAATTTAGAGCATGCCTTTCTGTTTAACTAATGCTCCTACTGTTTCATGGACCTAGTATTTCATGATGTGCTCGATAAGTTTGTGATAGTCTTCATCGATGATATCTTGATTTATTCGAAGAATGAAGAGGAGCATGTAAGGCATCTAAATTTCACTTTGCAAAGACGTGAGAAAAGAAGTTTTATGCCAAGTTTAGCAAGTATGATTTTTGGCTCAAAAGGGTAGTATTTCTTGGCCATGTGGTTTCTGTTGAAGATATTCATGTTGATCTGGAAAAAGTGCAAGCAGTTGCCGATTGGGAAAGACCGAAGACTGTTACAGAAATAAGAAGTTTTCTTGAATTGGCAGGATAATTCCGAAGGTTTATTGAGAACTTTTCTAGGTTGGCTGCTCCTATGACTAAGCTAACTAGAAAAGAAGAAAAGTTTGTTTGGTCTGATGCTTGTGAGAAGAATTTTCAAGAGTTGAAAGATAGATTGACAAGTGCCCCAGTTTTGACTATACCTGATGACTCCGGCGGTTTGACAGTCTATACTGATGCGTCAAAGATTGGTTTGGGTTGCGTGTTGATGCAACATGGTAAAGTCGTAGCCTATGCTTCTCGGAAATTGAAGGATTATGAGCGGAATTATCCCACTCATGATTTAGAGCTTGCTGCAGTTGTCTTCGCATTGAAGATTTTGAGACATACCTCTATGGTGAGAAAATTTCTATTTTCACAGATCATAAAAGTTTGAAGTACTTCTTTACCCAAAAGGAGTTAAATATGAGACAAAGAAGATGGTTAGAATTGGTCTCTGATTATGATTGTGACATTTAGTATCACCCTGGTAAGGCGAATGTGGTTGCTGATGCTCTTAGCAGGAAAAGTAAAAGAAAAGAATTTGATTTGAATGCTTTGAGTCAACCATTGTTGTGTTCAATTTCAGATTTTGGTTTAGAAGTTGTGTGAAATCCAGCCCAAACCTAGCCAGGACACCCTATCTGTTTTGGGTAAAGAAGGGTTAGTTTAAATGTTATACCTTAAAGTTGGACCTTGATTTCAGTGTTATTATCTTTGAAAGCCTTAGGAAGTCATGCCAGACCTTTCCCTTATGGTAGATCTGTAATGTCCAGCCTTATCCTAACCTTGACCCGGCCCGGAATCTGTTATGTTTGTAGGTCCGACGACCCAAAGTTGGGGAATATGAGACTTGTAGACCCTTTTGGTTGATGATTTGGTTTCGGAGCCCAAGCCCATGGACATTGACCACGATGATGCCCCTCACTTGAGAGCATTGTCAGTGTTAGTTTTGAATGTGAGCACCGAAGAGGGGTGAATTAGTTGAAATACCTAATTAACTCTTGTGCTCAATCGGAAGGTATTTCCCAAAATTAGACTTCTTGATGGACTTGTAGGAGAAAGCCCCACTCAATTTGACCCCATATAACCCTCCAAATCCTTGTCCGAAGTTGTTGAACTATGTCTGGAAAATCCTGCTTGCGCATCGAAGAAGGTGAGCTTAGTTGGTGGATCTAATGAACTCCCATGCCTGATCTGAAAGTATTTCTGGAAACTAGACTTCTTTATTGACTTGTAGAAGAAAAGCTCACTCAATTTGACCATGTATAGCCCTCGGAATCCCTGTTTGAACCTTGTTGTCCTACTTGGTCGACTGGACCACTCGACCAAGCACTCTACCAATGGATTGTTAAATCCGAGAAAAACTAATTTTTAGGGTTTTTCACTTATATTTAAACCCTACTTCGAGTTTCTTAGTCACCGCAGCCTCCTAAACACTTTTTGAATGTGAGAAGACCTCTCCGAAACTCTCTCTGGTGATTCGAACGATTCCTCTGTAGATCTGAAGCCTCTCATCTCTGATCTGACAATTCAAGGTTAGTATCTCTTCTGAATTTTTAATTATTCTTTCTTCGATCTTGTTCTTGATTGAGATCAGGAAGAAGATGCTGCAATCTTGCAACCATCTATTCCATGATCTCATTCCATCCTTTGAGATCTATGATCATCGTTATGATCTCAACCCTAGCCAAATAAATTTCTTGAAACCCTAACCCTTGTATGATTTCTGGAAAGCTTTGGTGACCTCCCATGCGAGGAAAACCTCATGGGTAATGTTTCTATTAACCTAAACAAGATTTTCAATGATTTTCTTATTATGTTCTTGATTGCAATCATTCCCTTTCTTCCTGTGATCATAACCTTTTCATGGGAGCCATAAAGGTTGAAACCCTAATTTCTTGGGTTAAATCAAGAACCCATCTTTTGACCATGACTGATTTTATCTTCCCATAATGTTTCTATTAACCTAAACAAGATTTTCTATGATTTTCTTATTATGTTCTTGATTGCAATCATTCCCTTTCTTCTTGTGATCATAACCTTTTCCTGCGAGCCATAAAGGTTGAAACCCTAGTTTCTTGGGTCAAATCAAGAACCCATATTTTGACCATGACTTGATGATTTTATCTTCCTATATGATTCTAATACATCCTAGGAAGTTCCCCGTCGAATTTTGGATCAATCCGACTTCAAACGAAGAAGTTATGACCAAAACAATTTTCACTATTCTGTACTGACTCGATTGGTCGACTGCTTGGTCGACTGGGTCAGTAGACCAAGGCAATCGACCAATGAAGTCAGTAGCTTCAATTTTCGCTCAATTTGATTCGTTTTCTCTCTTATCTTTTAGGCATCTTTCCTAATGTTATATCTATGATTGTTAGGGGTTTACTTGCTAAGTTTGGAGCCTCTCTCTTTGATCTTTGGATTATCTTCGGCGATAATCAAGGTAAGGACAGTTGTTTCATAATAACATAGATCACATACTCTCTAGTTTCTATCTTATGAAACTATGAGTTTGTTTACTGTTCTTATATTTTATACTTTTGATGTGCTACTGTAAGTATAGTAGCACTTCACTTATGTTTTCTTTTTCATTATACTTATATGAATTGGTTATTACTATATTGTTTAATGATTAGATCATGACTGTATATACTCTTGTATATGATTAACTGCTGATTGTGTATGTCATGTCTGATCTGAGATTGTGTATGATTAGGTATGGTTTGGGATTGAGAGGTGTCCTTTTGACACTTTTGTCCTTGGACATTATCGGAAATAATATGGGATGTTTCCGGGATTGCCCATCGACGCTTTCCAAATCATTGATTGTCATACCTAGGACTGTCTAGCAGTGTTTGGCTAGGATGTCCCCGTTATATCAGACCCAATTCGGAAGGGTATTGAGACCGAACGACCCATGACAGCAATGGGGATTCACGGGTGCTCAAGACCGGTAACCAACCCGTGAGAGGACGGGAATCACATTGTGGGGGCCATTTCTTGGAGGGTTGCATATGGCTAGACTTGGGCTCATGGGCGCTCAAGACTAGTGAAATGATCCGTGAGGGGACATGAGAGCTTCCCGTTTACCATATGTGGATAACCAATAGGGTTGATGAGTCCGTAGTCCGGGACTATTAGGACTCTAGTGGAAAGGATACTGGAAAGGATTGCCCAGGGCAAAGAATGGAGGTATCTGGACCTAAGTTGATGTAACTGAGTAGATGACTTGCATTGGGCTAGGCTTTACCCTGACATGCGTCGATACTTATGCCAAATGGTTGTGAGAGAGAGTGTTGACTTAACCCCCTGCCATGGTTTGTCCTGAGGGATGCCGGACCCACTACCAACAGGAGCCGTATGCATGACCTACCCAAAGAAGTACGGTGCTATGACTTAAAGCATGTTTGCCATAGAGACCAGCATAGATAGAGTTTAGATGCATACATACATTATCTGTTTCATATTGCATTGCATCTTGTTATGTTCTGCCACATGTTCTTTATGTTGTTATGGATTAACTTGCCTTACTGAGTTTCTTTCGAAACTCATTCCTTTTTTGTACAATCTGTTGTTAGACTTCTTTACAGGTTCGGATTTCTTTGACGGTACATATGAGGAAGCACAAGGTGAAGAAGATGAAGACTGAAGAGCAAGAAGAGCTGACTGAAGATGTGGATTAGATTTCTTTTGTTTCTTCTAGACTTATCTTTTACTTTACTTATATTAGCTTAGAGCTTTACTTGTATTTCGATCTACCTTCCGCATGTGTTTGTAGGGTATATTTCCGCTATACTCTATATTTGTCTTTTGATTTGGTATCTTGTTATTTCGCACTCTGATATTCTATTGTGATCCTTCTGAGATCCTTTCTTGACTTTTATTATAAATTACTTGAACATTATGATTTGTTCTTGCTTTTGATTATGTTATTGTGCGAAATGGATATGATCGTTCCTAAACTTGATCTTTTGGGCTATGGATCACTCCCTCGGGTATGCCAGTTAGGGTACCGGCTGGGGGGATGTGACAAGTTGTCCCTGAAGGTTCTGATTTTGTTCTTTCTGTATGTCGGCAAGATCCACCCTTAGAGACATTGTTGCTCTGCAAGCTTCTAATCAGGAATTGAAAGAGAAGATTGAGAAGATTTCTTCGAATCCTGATTCGGATCCTGACTTTAGTATATCTATGGACGGTGCCTTACTGTTGTGTGCCTTTGGATGTTGAAATCAAGAAGGAGATTTTGAAGGAAGCACACCAATCTATTTTTACAATACACCCTAGAAGCACCAAGATGTACAAAGGCTTAAGAGAACATTTTTTATGGATGGTTTGAAGGTAGATGTAGAAGATTTTGTGGCCAAGTGTGAGACTTGCCAGCGTGTGAAAGCAGTTCGTCAACCCCCATTTGGATTACTGCAACCCCTTCCTATTCCTAGTTGGAAGTGGGAAGATATCTTTGTGGACTTTGTGACTAGCTTGCCTCGGACAACTAAAGGTAATGACACTGTATGGGTTATTGTTGATAGGTTGACCAAATCAGCCCATTTCATTCCTATGAAGATCACTCATACTTTGGATAAGCTAGCTAGGCTTTATGTGGACAATGTAGTTCGTCTGCACGGAGTTCCAGTGAGTATTGTTTCTGATTGTGATCCTAGGTTCACCTCAAGGTTTCGAAACAATTTGCAAAAGGCCTTGGGAACCCAATTGAATTTGAGTATTGCTCATCACCCACAGTCCGATGGACAGTCTGAGCGGACTACTCAGATCTTGGAAGATATGCTAAGATCTTGTGTTGTTGATATGGGTGGCAATTGGGATGAACACTTAGCTTTGGTTGAGTTTTCCTATAACAACAGTTATCAAGCAACAATAGGCATGGCTCCATTCAAGGCTTTGTATGGTAACACTTGTAGGACGCCCTTGTACTGGACTGAGACTGGTGAAAGAAAAGTCTTAGGTCAGGAAATGATTGAAGCTACAAGCACGATGGTTGATATGATTAGAGAAAGGATTAAGTCTGCTCAATCAAGACAGAATCTTATGCTAATAAGAGAAGGACCAATTTGGAATTTCAAGTTGAGGAGAAAGTTTTCTTAAAGGTTTCACCTATGAAAGGTGTGATGAGATTCAATGTTAAGGGAAAGCTTAGCCCTCGTTTCATCGGACCTTTCGAGATTCTTGAAAAGGTTGGACTGTCGCATATCGTTTGGCCTTGCCTCCATCTCTTGCTGAAGTTCATAATGTGTTTCATGTTTTGATGCTTCGAAAATACATAGAGAGTTCATAACACATACTACAGCAAGCACCCGAAGGAGTTAATGCTGATCTTACCTATGATGAAGAGCCAGCCAAAATCCTAAATAAGAAGGACAAACAATTGCGGAATCGTACCATCCCTTTGGTGAAGATTCGGTGGAAGAACCATACCCCTAAAGAAGCTTCTTGGGAGAAGGAAGAAGACCTGAAGGAGAAGTTTCCTCATCTTTTTGGAAGTACAGGTACACTTTCAATTTCGAGGACGAAATTTTTTTTAAGGGGGGAATGTAAAATCCAGCCCTATCCTAACCCTGACCTTGACCCGAAAACCTGGTTGTTTGTAGGTCTGAAGACCCAGAGTAATGGAAGAAGCCAACTATGGGCCATCTCAGTAAAAGACATGGTGTTTGACCCAGAACCTATGGAAGTTGATGATGGAGTTCCATACTTGGAAGTCTATGGTGATCTGGAAAGGAAGTTGCAGCTTGATGAAGGTGAGTCAAGTTGATGGACTTAAAGTATAGTTGGACATGATTCAAAGGCATTTTTCTATACTAGGTAAGTCATATGTTGCGTTGGGAGAAGCCTATGAGGTTTGGACTTGAGTTGGGCCTCCAATTCCTTGTCTGGGCCTTGCTGACCAGCTTGGTCAACTGGTTGGTCGATTTGGCCAATCGACCAACAGGTCCAGTAATCCGAGAAAATCCTCTGTTTAGGGTTTTTCACTTTCTATTTAAGTAAACTTCGTGTTTCTTAGTATCCTCTTCCTCCAAAACACTCAGAGAATGTGGGAAGACTCTTTCAAAGCTCTCTTTGGTGATTTCGAAGGATCTTTGCTAGATCTGAAGATTCTCATCTCCGATCTGTCAATCTAAGGTTAGTGATCTCTTCTGTGTTGTGAATTATTCTTCTACGATCTTATTCTTGATTGAGATTGGGAAGAAGATGTTCCATCCTTTCAACCATCTCTTCCATGATCTCCTTCTATTCTTAAGGGTTTATGATCATCATAGTAACCTTAACCCTAACCCTAACCCTAATAAACTCTTCTTGAAACCCTCACTTTTTTAACATGATTGAATCTAATTTCATGATGGAATTGTGAATGACTTCTGATTATCTTCTAGAATAGATCTAATCTCCTTTAATCTTTCCCATGGATTCATAGTATATTTTTCATCGAATTCTAGGGTTTTCACCAAATTCGGGAAACCATGATTTCAAATTGGAAGGTAGAGTTTTAGTCATTGTTAAAGCCTAATCTATACTCCTTTAGTGTTAGAATGATGTTATAAAGGTTTCCTCAAAGTTCCGTAGTGTTTCGAATCTTGTAGATTGAGTTTCGGATCAAAATCCATGTTTTTTGCTTCGTACTGACTTAGTTGGTCAACTGGTTGGTCGATTGGGTAAGTAGACCAACCAATTGACCAAGCAAGTCAGTAGCTCTGTTTTTCGCTCGATTTGATTCGTTTGCTCTCCAATCTTTTAGGCTTCTTTCCTAATGTTGTATCTATGATTGTTAGGGGTTTATTTGCTAGGTTTGGAAACTCTCTCTTTGATCTTTGGATAATCATCAACGCTATTTAAGGTAAGGACAATTATTTTCATAATAACATAGATTGTGTGTAGTTTAGTTTCTGATTTTGGAAACTCTTGGATTCGCTACTGATATTGTACTTTCTAATTATGATGTACTGCTATAAGTACAGTAGCACCTTACTTACGTTTTATTTTTCATTATTCAATTATATATATGTATGCTTACTCATGTATGATGTTTAATGAATGGATCATGCTTTTACATATTCTTTTATGTGATGATATGTCGGGTATGTATGATGTGACTGATCTGAGAATGTGATTGATTAGGTATGATTTGGGATTGGGAAGTGTCCTTTTCACACTTCTGTCCTTAGACATCAGTGGGAATAGTATTGGATATTTCCAATGGTGCCCCTTGACACTTTCCCGGATTATTGGTTGTCATACCTAGGGCTATCTAGCAGTGTTTGGCTAGGATGTCCCCATTATATCAGACCTGATTTTGAAGGGTATTGAGATCGAACGACCCGTGGCAACAATGGGGATTCATGGGCGCTCAGGACCGGTAACCAACCCGTGAGAGGACATGAATCACATTGAATCACATTGTGGGGGCCATTTGTTGGTAGGGTTGCAAATAGTAGACTTGGGCTCATGGGCGCTCAAGACTGGTAACCAACCCGTGAGGGGACATGAGAGCTTCCAGTCTGTTATTTGTGGATGACCAGTAGGGTTGATGAGTCCATAGTCAAGGACTATGCTGACTCTAGTCGTGAAGGATACCGGAAAGGATAGCCATGGGCGAGGAATGGACGTATCTGGAACTGAGTTGATATGACTAAGTAGATGACATGCATTGGGCTAGGCTTAACCTTGACATGCGCCATTACTTAAACCAATGGTGATGTGAGAGAGCGGTGACCTATACCCCCAGCCATGGATTGTCCTGAGGGATGAAGGACCCACTACCAACCGGCATTGTGTGATGGGACCCTCCTAAATAAGTACGGTGCTATGACTTAAAGCATGTCTACCTATGGAGACCAACATACATAGAGTAAGATTCATACATTCATTGTCTGTTTCATATTGCATTACATCATGTTATGTTCTGAAACCATGTTATTTATGTTGTTGTGATTTAACTTGCCTTACTGAGTTCATTCGAACTCACTTCTTTTTGTGCAACCTCTTGTGTTAGATTACTCTACAGGTACTGATTACTATGAAGGCCAATATGAAGAAGCACCAGCTGAAGAAGTGTACTACACGCAAGGTGCTGGCTACAATAAAGATCACATTGATGATCCCACGTTTGGTCACATTGTGTACTATGAGTAGAAGACTCTTAGTTTAGTTGATTTCCATTTCTTTACTTTCTTTAAGAACAGTTGTATTTCTTTTTAGACTTACGTGTTACATTCCGTTGTAATTGTGGAGTGAGATTCCGCCTCACTCTTCTCTTTTTTGTTGTTTACATCTGGTATCATTTTTCTGCACTCTTATTATACTGTCATTCTTTTCCTTATTTGGATCTCTTATTTATAATATTATACTTTGATTATATCTGTTCATGATTATGTTATAGCCTATGTGGAGGATGATTTCCTTGATACTTGATCTTCAGGGCTGTGGATCACACACTCGGGTATGCCAGATAGGGTACCGGCTGGGTGGATGTGACAGAGGAGCTAATTATTTAGTTGATATATAGAACACACCTATATAACTTAACTTTAGGGTTATGGACCACACTTATGCAATGCGATGCATACCTAGCTTGAACCCTAGTCTAACCAAGACATGGGATAAATATATTTCATAATATTAACATTAATTTTATATAATTTATATATATGAATTGGACTTCAGACTTGGAACATAGCCTTGATTCGGAAAGCCCATTACTGGGTTAAAATATGGATGTGCCATCAGAGTGGTCCCATCCATAGCTTTTTGGATTCTATATAAACCTAGAAGAGAGCTCCTTTGTGAATAATAATTTTTCCCTTTTCTCTCCTAGTTGTCTTTCGTTTTAGTGGTGGGTATAGCTTGAAGGTACTTGAAGTAATCATTCTGGGTGAAAACTTAATACGCATTTGGTATGGCCAAGGAATAGTTTTCATCATTCTTTCGTTCTCAAAATGTAGAAAAATGCCAAAAAGCATCTGGTAAAGTGGGACATTCTTTTGTTTATAGGAAACAAACCGGTCCAATTTTCATGTCTGAGAAGGTTTTTTGCAAGACAACTTTGACCTATTTTGTCATTCTCAAAAATAAGAAGCACATCTCAAAATTACACACAGAGGGATACTTGACGCAAATTTCACTCACATACAACTTCTAACTCCTTCCCACCTTCATAATAAAAATTAAAAAAAAAAACTCTATCATCTCCCATAAGAAGCTTATTAAAACTATCTATCCACCTTCTCTCTTCTTAGCACAAGTTTGATCAAACGGTCAAAATCGTGTTTAGACCATAGTTCTTTGATAAAAACGCTAGAAAATGATTCTTGGAAAGAGCGTCGTTCTGAAAAAAGACCTTTGCTAAACACGCACTTAATGGCTAGGGGTGACTGATCTTGGGGGTGAAAACGCACTGAGAACCTGTGCTGCATAATTCGAGGCGTTTAAATACCTTAAAGAAAGTACCAAATGTAAGTTTCAGCTTCAATAAGTTCGTGATTACTAATTACAACAATTTGACAAGTGCTTGTCTAAAGTCTACAACAACAGGCCGGGATTGCAATGAAACTACTACATTATTTAGTTGATCTGTCCAACACTCCAACTATAGATCTAGTGGACTATTAATGTGGGGTTGGGTCTTTAGTTGGACTTGACAAAAGGATTTCAACATGACCAAATAATATCGAAGTAACAAACATTTTTAAAATAAAAGAACTTAAATTGTGAAAGTTCCACTTGAATAATTCACAAATATATGGACAGGGATAAATAGGGATCGATGCTTTATTTGATTCATTAAAAAACCAAGAGAACCCCCTCCCAAGGTGTTTAATTCAATCTCATTCAAAAAATATATATCATACTATTATATAAAAGCATGTACTCCTCCTTCATGTCAAATCTTTTTCTATCATTCATTTTCTTTGAAATACCTTTAGCTTTCTATGGTCAATTGTTTCTTTACCTACGTTCTATTGGAGATTTTTTACATTTTGGCTACTAATAACAAGATATACTCCTAAAAAGAAAATCTTCTCCTAAATTCTTATCCTCATGAATGTAATTTCTATTTTTTCTATTAGAGTCTAATCATTTCCCAAACACTTTTCTATCATTTACCAAAAAGCTCCATTTTCTTCTATTATATTTTATTCATATTTTTGAATAACAATGTGATACGGAGAAAATCATAGTCGAACCGGGACCGCCCATGGTTCGACTCTCAACCCTGGTCAGGATTAAACGGACCGACTCACATCAAAGCGGGCTAGGTTTGAAGGTAGCTTGCTGAGGAAGAAACCTGACTCAGTCAACAAGCACGCCCGAATCCACAATTCTCGGAGTGGACGACTCATCAAGGAGACGGTTAACGGCACTTACAGGAATAACGATCGTGCCTACTCGGATAACTGCCAAACTATGATCGTGCTAACAAGGGAAGTTATCCACTACCCCACCAACGGATCTAACCGTTATGATCAGACGGTCACCCAAAGAAGGCTTGAATAAATCCAACGAAGGAGATTAGAAGGTAAACACTATATAAGACATGACCTACGTACACGAAAGGTAGCTGAATCATATTCCCAATATTCATATTCGTACTTCTGCTCTGTACTCAAGCAGAGCCTTTGTGATCAGTTCATCAACTGACTTAGCCTTCGGAGGTGGACTCCCGACCCCCACGGTCGGGCCACATTTGACAATTGTTTTGCAGGTCATCTTCAAGCAATCAGAGGGTTAAACATATTTTGGACGCATCATTTGGTGCCGTCTGTGGGAATCACTTCAGAAAGTCATGGTTACCAATTCAGCAGCAGCAGCTGCTGCGGCTCAGCGAGATGCTGACGATCAACTTCTTGGCAGGAACAATCCAAATGATATCCCTGAAGGAAATCGAGCTCATGAAGTACGAGAAGATGGAGGACGAGGGGGTAATGATCAATTACATCCTCCTAATCCTCTCCAAAAGCAATTGGATCAAATGCAGCTCCAATTTCTGGAGATGAACCAAACGCTTGGTGCGTTGGTTAGGAAAGTGGTGGCCCATAGGCTCCTGATCAGCGGGAAGCAAGAAGGCGTGTGAGAGAAGGCGAGGAAATATTTACCTCGCTTCCACGAGGACGATCCCCATGGAGGGAAAGAAGGTTTCCAGAAGGCCAGAATGTTGGCCAGAATTTCTGGGAAGACGCCCGGAGGCAAGGCAGAGAATCAAGAAGAATTGGGGAACTCCCCAGAAGAGATGATCAACTTGAACGATCGCAAGGAAGCATAACTCGTTCAACGACAAAGTTGGGTGCTGGAGTGCGAACTCACTCGCCAACCCCTAGGCGTACGGTTCGGGACAATCCTCGCGTCACCGGTGGACATTCTATGCATATTGGCCAAGAGTTGGCTAATATTAATTGTCACCTCCCCCTAGCCGGTACCCTAACTGGCATACGCGGGTGTGTGATCCACAGTCCCAAGGAACATGTATCGAGGAAATCATCCTCCCACATAAGCAATAACATAATCATGAACATAAATAATCAATGTGCCAATATAAATGAGAGATCCAAATATGAAAGGAAAAGATCATATAACATCAGAGTGTGAAAAGATAATAGATAATGTCAAGTCAAGGAGTATAGTGAGGAGGAAACTCACATTACCAAAACAGCAGAAAAGTAGCTCAAAAAGGAAAGAAAAGAGATTACAACTAATCCCAAAGAGAAGTAATAGAAGTAACTAAATTGTTTTCAACTTTGTAAAGAATGTCCTTGTAAGTGTAGACTTCTGAGATAAGGCAAGGACGCTTCCACTCCACAAATGGACTAATTATGGTATGAAGCATGATCACCTGAGGGATCTTCACAGTAATTGTCGTAACAGCTATCACCTTGCGGGAAATATGTCTCTTCACCCTGCGCTTCCTCGTACGTACCGTCATAGTATTCCGAACCTGTAGAGAAGTCTAACTGTAAAATCCAGCCCTATTCTAACCCTGACCATAACCCGGATCCACTGTTGTTTTTAGGCCCGAAGACCCGAAGTGGTGGTAGAAGAGACTTATGGACCCTTATGATTGATAATTATGAGTCAGAGACCGAGCCCATGGACATTGAAGATGATACCCCTTACTTGAGTACATTGTCGGTGTTTAGTGAAAGTCTGCGCATCGGAGAAGAATGATTTAGTTGAAGTACCTAATGGACTCATGTGCACAATCCGAAGGTATTCCCTGAAACTAGACTTCTTGATTGAATTGTAGAAGAAAATCTCATTCAATTTGACCTTGTATAGCCCTCCAAACCCCTGTCCGAAGTTGCTAAACAAAATCTGATTTTCTGTTGAATCATATTTTGGTCGATCCTCTTTGGTCGATGCCATCGACCAAGGACCATCGACCAAAGTTTCCCAGTCAGACAAGTTAATGATTCTTGGAATATTCCCTATTCTATTTATACTAGCCTTGTGTTTTGAGCCCTATTGCAATCATTATAACTCCTGAGAACGTGGGGAGAGCTTCCCAAAGCAACTCCTAGGCATTTGTGAAGAAGATTCCACCAAAACTCATTGTTAACCATTGTTCCTTGTCTCCATCTATAACTACAAGGTATGATTCATCACTCGCACTCTCTATTCTATTCTTTTCTATTCTTTTCTATCCCTCTCTTGCTGTTGAGACCTTGGAGAAGGTGCTGCAACCTTGAAACCATCACTCCAAGTGTCCACTCTTGCTTAACCAATGATCCTCTCACTTGTCTATTCATGCTATGCCCCCATTTCAAGCCTTGCATATACATTCTTTAATTTTCTTCTTAACATCATGCCTTCTTGTACAAAACTGAGTTACATAGAGTGCTATGTACATGTTTATCACAAGCATATGATCCTAATCAAATTCCTATAAGTTTCCTTAGCTAATGCATGCCCTTTCAATGTCAATGCAATCAATTTCAATCCATGCTATGATACTTGCCTCTTGAACTTAGTAGCTCAATTTGGGGCTTTCTATTTAGACCGTTATATTATGTAAATTCCTTGATTTGTAGTGTCCTCATACTGTTATTAAGCATCCCTCCAAGTTCCAGATCGATCCGAACCCCGGAAGACCAATTTCGGACCAAAATCCCCAAAACCCACTATTCTGTCTCGAAGACATTTAGGTCAATCCTCTTTGGTTGATGCCATCGACCAAGGACCATCGACCAAACTTGTTGCTGACAGCAACCTCAGCCAGTTTTGACCCTTTCGACATTCGATCTTCCCGATTTCTTCTCTAACTTCTTATTTATGTTTGTTTAGGGTCTTAACACTACTTTTGGATCATTCCTTGGTAATTATTGATTCATCATCAACTCAACCTAAGGTAAGGATGGTTATTTCCATAAACACTTAGGCCATGAACTTATGTTTGGTGCTTATACTTAATGAACATAGTCTCTTAATTGCTTTTAATTATTATAGGACTGCTATACATGTCTTAGAACAGTAGTATTGTGATTTCATATACTTTTGTTAGAATGATTTATTATCCTTGTTATTTATATTCATGATGGATCAATTCAATATTATGATTTAACTTGTATCATGATGATGTATCAAATGTATGAGATATGATGGACTTGAATATGTGATTGCCTAGGTATAACTTGGGATTGGGAAGTGTCCTATTGACGCTTCTGTCCTTGGGCATCGGAGAAAATAGTATGGGATATTCTCCGAAGGTGCCTATCGACACTTTCCCGGGTTATTGGATGACATACATAGGATTGTCTAGTTGTGTGGCTAGGATTGTCCTTGTCGTGTCAAACCCGAATCGGAAGGGCATTGAGACTGAATGACCTGTGGTAGTGTATGGTTGGATGGGCGCTCAAGACCGGTAACCAACCCGAGAGAGGACATGAACCATGCTACGGATACCCGAAAGGGGCCATTTATTGGTAGGGTTGCAAATAGCTAGACTTTGGCTCATGAGCGCTCAAGACCGGTAACCAACCCGTGAGAGCTACCCGTTTACTATTTGTGGATGACCAATAGGGTTGATGAGTCCGTAATCCGGGATTACGCTGACTCTAGTGTGAAGGATACCGGAAAGGATCGCTTGGGGCAAGGAATGGACGTATCTGGATCTGAGTTGATACGAATGAATAGATGACCTGCATTGGGCTAGGCTTTACCGTGACATGCGCCAATACTTATACCAAATGGTGATGTGAGAGAGTGGTGACCGAATCCCCTACCATGGTTTGAGAGAACTTTACCCAATTACCACGACAGTCCTAAGATACGGAATTGGTTGAGGGAGAGTGACTGACGACCCAAAGAAGTATGGTGCTATGACTTAAAGCATGTCTACCATAGAGACTAGCATTCATTAGGGTTAGAATCATAATTTCATCATATGTCTCATATCACATTGCATTATGTCATGAATTGTATTTGTATGATTTTAAATTATGGAATAACTGCCTTGCTGAGTTCTTTGAACTCATTCCTTTTGTGCAAATGTTGTTAGATTATCCTGCAGGTATTGAAGACTCTGATGGCACATTCTACGAGACGGACCTTGATTCCTCATACTACCCTCCGGGTGGTAGCTACGGTGAAGACCCGAGTTATGGTGCCGAAGAGGATTATTCTACGTACCAGGGATAGCCCCACTACTGTGAGGGAGCGACCGTGCTGGGCTTTCTTCGTCCACACCTATGAGGAGATGATCATTAGGATAGAAGAAACCCTTGTTTGGTGCCCCATTTCCCTGGATTATTGTTAAACACTTTGGATATGTAATTAACCTTCTTTGAATTACTCTTTAAACATGGATTGTAACTTAACTTAATTTTTACTACTTTCCCGCTGCTTTGAGAGAGTGACTTTTTCTCATTCTCTCATTTTCATGATTTCACTTATACACCTAGTATTAATTATTTCCGCAGTCTGATTAGTTGATCTTATCTTATTCATAATATCTATTGTTTATTGCTTTTACCTTGATTATTATTGTTCATGATTGTGTTATCGCGTATGTGGGAGGCATGGTCCCTCGATGCTTGATCCTTGGACTGTGGATCACATTCTCGGGTATGCCAAATAGGGTACCGGCTGGGTGGATGTGACACTAACAAAAGATATGATACGAAATGAGTGAGTTTTGAAAGAAACCCAGTAAGGCAGGTTAAATCCACAATAACATAAATGGCAAGATTATAAACCAAAGCATAATGCAATATGATATGAGACATAAGCATGAATCTAACTCTAAGGATGTTGGTCTCTATTGGCAGGCATGCTTTAAGTCATAGCACCATACTTCTTTGGGTAGGTCTCAATCACTCATCCTCGGTTGGCAAAAGGGTCCTACATCCATCTCGGACAATCCATGGCTGAGGTATAGGTGTTGCTTGTATCTCAAGATATTACACAAGTGTACGTATCGCAATCAAGTAATAAATGATAAGTAAAGTATCGATCCCATGGAGAATTCTATCCTTAGCTTTCAATGTAAAAGTAAAATTGATTTAAATGAGATTAACAAGGTTGATTTGTGATTGACTAACTAAATGACCAAATGACAGTTAATTAAACTAACTAACTAAATTGGAGAATGAGCAATAGAAGAAACTTAGTGAGTGAAAAGTGTGTTAGGAATCAAGTTTCCCTTCCCCTGAATTTTATAATGCAAATACTAAAGCAATACTACAACCCCAAGATATATCAAGAACTTGGAATGAATGGCAATATGGTATTTTTCAATACACATAAGCTAGCATCCTAAATCAACATCTGCATATTCCTATGAAGAATTGAATTAAAAATGCAATTTAAACCCAATCCAATCAATGGTAATGTGAGGTAATTGGGTATTCCTACCCAACCTACTAATTAACACAACCTAATTAAAGATTATGCTAACTCACACAATTCAACAAACACCTAGACTCCATTAATTTTCCAATTAATGAAATCATAACATTCATTCAAGAAAGATCATTCAAGAACTGAAATTAGTCAATATAAGATGCTGAATTCATTAACAGTAAAGTGGATTGCATTAAAACTAAAGAACACATGATTAGTTACATCTCAAAACTCAGGTTTAGGTACTACTATCATCCCAACACAACAAAGATTTAGCCCATAACAGAATTCAAATACATAAAACCAAGTATAGTTGTCATGAGACTAGAAAGTAAGAAGATAGAGTTATAAAAACAAGAAGAAACTAAAGCTTCAATGCTTCCTCACGAGCTCCAGCCTTCTTCTCCATCAAATCAACAACTCCGGCAGCTCCTTGCTTCCACAAGAGCTCTAGCCTTGGTTCTATCTTCTCTCCTCTCAGCTGTGTGTCCTCTTTTCCTCTCCTCCCTTGCCTTCCACGTTTTTGCCTCCTTTGTACCTTTCTTTTCCCCCAAAAGTGCTAGGTTAAAATTGGCTTGTAGGATTAGAACCTTTTCCTTTGATATCAACGGCTGAGAACCATCATGTATTTACAAGAATATTGTCCACTTAAGTTAGCCCTTTTTGGTCATTTCCATTTGAATTGGATCTGAGAATATTCTGCTCCGTTGCTTGTGTAGCAATGCTGCAGCAACTCTACAACAAAGTTAGAGGACAGGTTCTTCTTTAATTTTGGATCTTCACCTACATTTACAAGAGAAAGAGAAACAGTCAAATTCATCCACAAATCTGGAGAGAAATTCATGTAAGGGTGACAATAATGAACTAAACAAGATGCAACATGTTAAGACTAAATAAGACAACATCTGATGAATACTATCACTAAAACAAAGTCAAAATACTCCTAAATCAAGCCATCTCAAGTATAAAGTTACCAACCTTAACTCTATTTCATAGAGTTATCAATAGGTCACCACTCTCTCCTATCACCATTTGGTCTAAGTATTGGCACATGTAAGAGTTAAGCCTAGCCAAATGCAAGTCTTCTACTCAATCATATCAAGTCAGATCCAGATACGTCCATTCCTCCCCTCTCGGGATCCTTTCTGGTATCCTTCACACTAGTGTCTTCATAGTCCCAGACTACAGACTCATCAACCCTATTGGTCATTCAAAAATGGTAAACGGGAAGCTCTCACGTCCTCTCACGGGTTGGTTACCGGTCTTGAGCGCCCATGAGCCCTAGTCTAGCCATTTGCAACCCTACCAATAAATGGCCCCAAAAGGGTAACCGCAATGTGATTCATGTCCTCTCACAGATTGGTTACCGGTCTTTAGCGCCCACAAATCCCCATTACTACCATGGGTTGTTCGGTCTCAATAACCTTCCAATTAGGGTCTGATACAACGGGGACATCCTAGCCAAACACTGGTAGACAGCCCTAGGTATGACAACCAACAATTCAGGAAGGTGTCAATGGGCACCCCCATAAACATCCCATAATATTTCCGTTGATGTTCAAGGACAGAAGTGTCAAAAGGACACCTCTCCATCCCAAACCATACCTAATCAGTCACAATCACCAGTCAATCATATCATACACAATTCTAGTAATTCCTCATAACATGATCCATATCATATACAATTGACAATAAAAGACATTCATAAACTAAAGAATGCAAGTAAGTAATGGTACTATAATTGAAGTCAGTGCATCAGTAGTGTATCCATAAAAGAATCTATCTATGGTAACAAATTCAAATGATTCTAATATAGAAACTAAGATCACACAATCTATGCAATTATAGAATTAACCATCCTTACCTTATATAACTTTGAAGAGAATCCCAAGAATCAAGGAGAATCTTTCTAAACTTGGCAAGATCCTAAACAAGTATACATACCTTATTAGAAAAGAAGTCTAAAAGGCATAAGATCAAACAAATCAAAACAGACCAAGAAAAGAGCTACTGTCTTCATTGGTCGATTGGTTGGTCTAATGACCCAGTCGACCAACTGAGTCAGTAACAGACAAAAAAAAGAGATTTCTGATCTGAAAACAAAATTTTGCGATCCAAAACACCACCATACAAAAAGGGAATTACAGTGACAGTGTACTAGTACTAAAGAACAAGTCTAACACTATCATTGATCAAAACCTAAAGATACAAATAAGGAAACAAAACTTACCATAAAAGTAACAATTAGGGTTTTTGAAGAAAACATTGTATGATCATGAAGGGAAAATCGAAGATTGATAGATTACTAATCTAGTAAAGAAAACATAGAGATTGTACACTAATCTAATCAAGAAAACAGATCTAAGAATATAAGAATTCGAATAAGAAGATGAATCAAAGAAGAAGATCAAAGAGAAGATCATGGTTCCTTCAAAAGCTTGCAATGATCATGATTAAGATCATTATATTAGCCATCAATCCTTAGGAAACCATGAGAGATGAGTGGAGAGATGTTTGCAACAAAGGATGCAGCATCTACTCTACTGTCTCATTCCAAAAAGAAAAGAAAAACAAAGATGGGGAAGAAGAAGAGAGTGTAGACATACCTTTTGATGCAAGAAAAAGATAAATATAAGAGTTCTTGCAAGAATCCAACCTAGGGTGCAAAAAAATTGATTGGGTTGGAGCTCTGACTCGTTCCAAAGGCTTAGGAGGCAGAGGAGACGAAATAACCTTGAGGATGCACTTAAATAGAGCAACCAAGACCTAAACAGTCAAAACAGATCTCATTGGTCGATTGGCCCAATCGACCAAGCATGACAGCAAGGCCAAAGTTGGGATTTGGAGGATCAAATGAACACCAAACCTAAAGAGCTTCAACACACACCTCAAATGACTTACCTAGGGTGTAGAAATGCCTTCGAACCAAGTCAAATAATACTCCAAGTCTTTCAACTAATCTCATCTTCAATCAGGTGCAGATTCCTTTTTTAGATTTGAGCAAGTTTCCATAATTGGAACACCGTCATCAACTTCCATGGATTCTAGGTCAAACACCAAGTCTCCACTGTGATGGCCCATAGTTGACTTCTTCCTTTACTTCGGGTTATTGGACCTACAAACAACAGGGTTTTCGGGTCAAGGTCAGGGTTAGGATAGGGCTGGATTTCACATTAATCAGAGGCTCGGGCAACTGTCCAAAGGAAAAATAACCGATGATATATATTCGATTATTAGAAAGACCCTGTTTGCTGAGGCAATAGCCAAATATCAATTTCCTCATAACTCTCGGTTACCTACTTTTTTTTCTTTCGACGGTTCGGGAGATCCTATTGTTCATATCAGTTACTACCAGCAAACTATGGCTATGGTGGGTAACTCAGATGAAATCCTTTGCAAGGTGTTCGGTTCATCTTTGACTGAAGCAGCACAAAAGTGGTTCTCGAATCTTCCCTCGGGAAGAATCCCAGACTTTGAGGAGTTGGCGTGAAAATTCATCGGTCGATTCCAAAGCGGAATTTAGATCAAGAAGACCTAGAAAACCTTGTTCACTATTAGGCAAGGGAAAAGCGAATCGATTCGGGGATTCGGGAGTACCTAAAAATATTCAACAAGGTCACAATGGAAATCGAGAACCTAGATGAACAGGTAGCTAAAACTGCTTTGTTCACTGGACTCACCAATCGGAGACTCTTGGAGTTATTACTTCAAGATATGCCAACCACCTATGTTGAACTGGTGCAAAGGTGTCAAAAGCAGGCGGAGGTAACAAAGATTCTGGATGCATGTCAGGGAGACACGAAGGCCTCTACAAGAGAGCAAAAAGCTCCCAAGAAAAAGAAAAAGCCCAAACAGCATGCTCGGGTTCAAGTTGGAAGGCCCCGTACGACGTGGCGACAAAGGTCTCCGGATCAAAGGGAGTATACACCCTTGAATACTCCTCGGTCAGAGATCTTGAACGTCATCAAAGGAAAAAATAACCTAAAATGGCCACCCAAGGTCCCAACAAAGCCTGGGGAGCGAAATATGGAGAGGTATTGCTGTTTTTATAAGGATCACGGCCACTATACCAATGATTGTAGACATCTGAAGGCCAATATCGAGAGATTGATATCTCAAGGTCACCTTTCCAGTTTCATCAAAGGGAGATAGGCAGAGTAGTGAGCAACTGGTGAGAAGAGGGAGCGTTCGGTAAGTCAGGAGTGGCGAACCGAAGCTCCTAAGTCTAAGAAAGGCAAGGAGGTGATCGATGCCACCTGATCACCAATATTGACGATATTCGGAGGACCCAAGCCAGAATCTGTGAAACCCGACCCTAACCTTAACCCAGATACTCTTTTGTCTGTAGGTCCGAAGACCCGAAGTAGAAGTGAAAGTCAACTATGGGCCATATTGGTAGAAGACATAGTGTTCGACTCCGAACCTATGGAGATTGAAGATCATGCCCCATACTTGAAGACAGTGTTGGATATAGAGAAGAGACTACGCCTTGATGAAGAGAAGATTGGTTGATGACCTTAGAGCTTGGTGGGATATGATTTAAAGCCATTTTTCCATGCTAGGTAAGTTATAGAATGTGTGTTTAAAGTTTCGTTTGATTCCGAGTAGTGGAAGACCCTCAAATCTCTGTCTTTGGATTTGCTGTCTGCCTAGGTCGACTGCTTGGGTCGACTGGGCCAGGCTACCCAGC
This sequence comes from Hakea prostrata, assembly GCF_041222555.1. Lineage (NCBI taxonomy): Eukaryota > Viridiplantae > Streptophyta > Magnoliopsida > Proteales > Proteaceae > Hakea > Hakea prostrata. Next base: position 27,808,908 of record NC_142607.1, on the reverse strand, counting down.
CAATCTACCCAAAGATGTTGAACTCGAGCAGAATCTTCTATTTAGGTTATGTTGCTATATATACCCCATGACTTCGTGATTTTAGTATCCCTAGCCTCCAAAGTACTTAGAGAACGAAGGGAAACCATCTCCAAGCCTCCAAAAGTGTAGAAGAAGATCTAATCTTGCAACCTTGCTAGTTCTCTCTCTTGTTCTTCAATCAAAGGTTAGTATTCAATCTGTTGTGTTCTTAATTCATTCTTTCCATGATCACTCTCATCTCTGAACTGAGATTATGAAGAAGATGCTGCAAACTTGTAGTCATATCTTTACAATCTCTTTTCATTCTCTTATGCCATGATTATCTCATTCATTCTTAACATGATTTTTATGATTTCTTCTTAAACTATGATCATATTCTTATTTCGATTTATTCTAGCATTATAGATGCTTCTCTATGATTATTCATACCTCTGATCTACTGTGTTCTTGTACTAGAATGAGATCTTATCATCTCTAGTTCATCTCTTTTGTTCATAGAATGTTTCCAATGAAAACCATGATTTTTACCAAAATAGAAACTATGATTTCAAATTAGTAAGAAATGGTTTTAATGGTTGTTTGATGTCTAAATTATGATTTTAGTCTTAGACTACTATGTTAGACATTCTCTTCAAGTTTTGTCGCATTCCAGATTGTGTAGCATAGGTTTCAGATCAAGATTCCCTTTTTATTTTCGGATTTGCTCTTGGGCAGACTGCCTAAGTTGACTGACTCAGTCAACCCAGCCAATCAACCCGCAAGAACAGAATTGGATTTCTTTGTCCGTTTCGATTCGATTGATGCTTATTCTTTTAGGACTACTTCCTAATGATTGTGTGATGCTATTCTAGGGTTTATTTGCTAACTTTGGATTCATCCTCTTGTCCATCCGGAATATATTCGAATCTATTTAAGGTAAGGAAAGTTGTTACCATATTAACATAGATTGCATAGATTTAGTTTCTAATTTGGGAACTACTTAGATTTGCTATTGTTATGTTAGTTTCTATTATGATATGAATGCTGCAAGTACATTAGGATCTTATTTCCTTATTTACTTTATGTACTTGACCATGTATGAATACTTATCCATGTATGTTTCTTATTTATTTGATCTTGTCTTATTATACTCTTTCATATGATGAGATATCTGTCGAGATTGGGGAATGTCCTTTTGACATTTCTGTCCTTGGACCTCATTGAGAGTAGTATGGGATATTTCCAATGTTGCCCTTTGACATCATACCTAGGACTTGTCTAGCAGTGTTTGGTTAGGATATACCCCTGTTATATCAGACCCGATTCGGAAGGGTATTGAGACCGAACGACCAGTGGTAGCAATGGGGATTCATGGGTGCTCAAGACCGGTGAGTTATATCCTTGAGGGGGCATGAATCACATTGTGGGGACCATTTATGGGTAGAGTTGCATATGGATAGACTTGGGCTGACGGGCGTTCAAGACCGGTAACCAACCCGTGAGAGGACATGAGAGCTTCCCGTTTACTATATGTGGATGACCTATAGGGTTGATGACTCCGTATTTGAGAGAGTCGGATACGCTGACTCTAGTGTGAAGGATATCGGAAAGGATCTCGAGAGGGGAGGAATGGACGTATTTGGATCTGAGTTGATGTAACTAAGTAGAAGACTTGCATTTGGCTAGGCTTTACCCTGACATGCGCCAGTACTTAGACCAAACGGTGATGTGAGAGAGAGGTGACTTAACCCCCAACCATGGATTGTTCAAGATGGATGAAGGACCCTTTGCCAACCGAGGATGAGTGAATTGAGACCTAACCAAAGAAGTACAGTGCTATGACTTAAAGCATGTCTGCCTATAGAGACTAGCATACATAGAGTTAGACTTAAACATGCATTGTCTGTCTCATATCATATCATATTATGTTTTGCTTATGTTATCATGTTATTTATGCTATTATGGAATAACTTGCCTTGTTGAGTTTCTTTTGAAACTCACTCCTTTTTGTACAACATCTTTTGTTAGATTATTCTACAGGCCTTGATGACTATGAAGCGCAATATGAAGAAGCGCAAGATGAAGAAGCGTACCATACGCAAGGTGTTGGCAACTATGAAGATTACATTGAGGATTCCTCGAGTGGTCTCTCTTGTTACCAAGATTAGCCCTACTGTGGAGTGGGAGTGTCTGAGCGTGATTGATGAAGTCTATGTTTACGAAGATGTTCTTTACAAATTAGAATAGACTTTAGCTTAGTTAGATTATATCTTTCTTTATTGTCTTTAGAATCAGTTGTAATCTCCTTTGACTTTCGAACTACATTCCGCTGTACTCATGGAGTGAGATTCTGCCTCACTCTACATTTGATTTTATACATCTATTGGTATCATTTCCACACTCTGATGATTATCTCGTTACTTTACTTTGATTCATTTGAATGATATTGTTAGCCTTGATTTAGTCTTGTTCTTGATTATATTGTTGTGAATGTGGGAGGTTGATTTTACTAACTACTGGATCTTGTGGACTGTGGATCACACACTCGGGTATGCCAGATAGGGTACCGGCTGGGTGGATGTGACAGAATCGCTCCGAAAGCTGAAGGCCAAATCTATGTTCATTGAAATTGGAGAAACGCAGAAGTGGAAAAGACTGAATGGTGAGAGTTCGATCACCTTCGGTGGAGAAGATGAGAGAGGCATCTGTATGCCTCATGATGACGCAATAGTCATCAAGGTAGAGATTGCATGCCGGGAGGTGCACAGAGTGCTAGTTGACACAGGATCTGCTGCAGACCTTTTGTCTTATGAAGCTTATCAAAAGCTTAAAATTGAGGAGGATCTAATGGAGCCGTCATCTACACATCTTTATGGCTTTGCCGAGTCATCGGCTATAGCTGAAGGATCAGTATAGCTGAATCTGTCAGTTGGAAACCTCCCCAAAGAAGCTACAATTCGGGTGAACTTCCTGGTGGTTCGGGAACTTCCGGCTTATAACGTCATTCTTGGCAGGCCGTCTTTAACAAAGTTTGGTGCTGTAGTTTCGACGGAAGCACTGAAGATAAAATTCCCAACTAGTATGGGAATCAATCAGGTTTCCTCTGACCAAAAAAATCTCCCGACAGTGCTACATGGCATATTTGAAAGACAAAGAAGGCTCGAAGAAGGCCACGGCGTTGCCAATAGAAATACGTGACGAACAAAATGAGGCAGAAATGCAAAGGCCTAAGCCGGTAGAAAAGTTGGAATGAATCCAGCTGGATCCTGACAATGAAAAAGGAACTACTCACATCGGATCCAACCAAGCTGGAGGAATTCAAAATAGAACTAAAGCTATTCCTTCGGGAAAACAGAGATGTGTTCGCATGGTCTGCAAAGGATATGCCAGGAATAGGTCGACAAGTGGCAGAGCACAAGCTTTGGATAGATCCGAAGGCTAAACTGATTATCCAAAAGAGGAGAAACTTCTTGATAGAAAAGCACGAGGCCATCAGGGGCGAAGTAGAAAAGCTAAAAAATTCAAGGTTCATCGAACCCATTAAATGCCCAACCTGGTTGGCTAATGTCGTGATGGTCAAGAAGCCGAATGGAAAATGGAGGATGTGTACAAATTACATAGATCTCAACAAGGCCTGCCCGAAAGACTGCTATCCGCTGCCCTGGCTAGATCTTGTATATAGATGCCACCACTAGATATGAAACATTAAGTTTCATGGATGCATACTCGGGGTACAACCATATCCTCATGAATCAAGAGGATGAAAAGAAAACTGCTTTCATGACCGATCGTGAAAGCTTCTACTACAAAGTCATGCCGCTCGGCCTGAAGAACGCAGGAGCTACTTATCAAAGGGCAGTAAACAAAATATTCAAGGATCTGATTGGGAGAAACATGAAAGCATACGTCGATGATATGCTGGTAAAAAACATAGTAAGATAAAGGCATGTTGATGATTTGGCAGAAGTATTTTCGGTGCTCCGGAAATACCAAATGAAGCTGAACCCAGAAAAATGTGCCTTCGGTGTATCATCGAGGAAATTCTTAGGTTTCATGGTGTTTCAAAGAGGTATTGAGGCCAACCCGGCAAAAATACAAGCTTTGATTAACATGGAACCTCCCAGAACCGTTCGGGATGTGCAATGCTTAACGGGAAGAGTAGATGCATTGAACTGATTCATCTCGCAGTCGGGAGAGAAATGCCTCCCTTTCTTCAAAGCACTCAAGGATTTGAGGGGCAGCTCGATGGTCAGAAGAATCCCAAAAGGCGTTTGAAAATTTGAAGGAAACACTTGGCAAGCCACTGCTTTTATCCCGACAAGAGAAGGGAGAAGTTTTGCAAGTCTATTTAGAAACATCTAGTTTGGCGGTAAGTGCGGTTCTTGTTCGAAAAAAAGAAAAGAAGCAATGGTCAGTCTATTATGTCAACCACGTGCTCCTCGACGCAGAAACGTGATATTCCCAGATCGAGAAGCAGGCTTTGGCTCTTATGACGGTCAGGAAACTAAGGCCATACTTTCAGGCACATCCGATAGAGGTATTGACTACTTTTCTTCTGAATAAAGTTCTTCATAAGCCTGATTTGTCTAGAAGAATGGTAGGGTGGTCGGTCGAGCTTGGTGAGTTCCATGTAAGTTTTAAGCCTCGCACAGTAATCAAGGCCCAAGCATTGGCCAATTTAGTGGTAGAAACCACTACCTCGGCTACCCCAACCGAGGAAGAGGCCGAACCTAGTATTCCAACCATGTGGGAGGTATACGTGAACGGCTCAAGCAATAAGCATGGAGTGGGAGCTGGGGTTCTTTTGGAAAGCCCAGCAGGATTCATTATTCGCTATGCTTTGAGGTTCACATTTGGAGCAAGCAACAATGAGGCAGAGTATGAGGCCTTGATAGCTGGACTTCGTCTATCAAAGGCCCTGGAAATATCTGAGGTAACTATCTTTAGTGATTCACAACTCATTGTCAATCAAGTGCAAGGGGAGTATGCTATCAAGGAGCCCCGATTGCAGAAATATCAAGAAATTGTGCAAGCTTTGCGGAAGAAATTCAACAATCTGTAAGTATGTCAGATTCCAAGAAAAGAAAATGCCATGGCGGATGAGCTTTCAAGATTGGCTAATGCCAAAGAAAAGATGCTCGACCCTTCGGTCTACATTGAGGAATTAGCATGCCCAAGCATTCAAGAAAATGAGATATTCTATATTGAAGCCAAACACTGCTGGATGGATCCGATTGTGGAATATCTTAGAGATGACAAGCTACCAGAGGATCCAAAGGAGGCAAGAGTGATCAAGGTGCGGGCGCTAAGGTTTATAATGTAGAATGGAAGGTTGTATCGAAGGTCTTATGCTGGACCCCTCTTAAGATGTTTGGGTCCCGAAGGATCGAGTACGGCTTTGGCGGAGGTTCATGAAGGGATTTGTGGAGCGCATATGGGTGGTCGTGCTCTAGCCCACAAAATCCTTAGGCTCGGTTGGTATTGGCCAAAACTTCAAGAGACTACAATGGAATACGTTCGTCGCTGTAACAATTGCCAGATTCATGCCACTGTATCCAAAAGGCCAGCTGAAACCCTAACTTCAATTCTCGACCCCATCCCCTTTGCGATGTGGGGAATTGATATTTTGGGAAAATTCACCAAGGCCGCGGGTAGACGAGAGTATCTCATTGTAGCAATCGACTACTTCACAAAATGGGTAGAAGCTACTGCTCTAGCAACCATCATCAAAAGGAGGGTTGAGAAGTTCATGTTGGAATCTATCATCTAGCGGTTCGAGATGCAAAAAATCCTTGTAACCAACCATGGTACACAATTTGACAACCCACAGTTCGAGCAGTTCTGCAACACTTACTAGATCGAACATCGAATATCATCAGTAGCATACCCACAGAGCAACGGGAAAGTGGAGGTAACAAACCAAATGCTACTTGATGGAATAAAGAAAAGACTTGAGTCTAACAAAGCCTTATGGGTTGAAGAATTGCACAATGTTCTATGGGCATATCGAACTACGATTCAGACTCCCACTGGAGAAACTCCATTCAAATTGGCCTATGGATCTGAAGCATTGGCACTCGTCGAAGTAATGGTTGGAACACTTCATGTAAAACCCAGCCCTAACCTTGACCCGGAAACCTTGTTATTTGCAGGTCCAGTGACCCAAAGTAAAGTAAGAAGTCAGCTTTGGGCCATCCCAGTGGAGGACTTGGTGTCTGGCTTTGAATCCATGAAAGTTGTTGATGAAGTTCTATTTATGGAAACTGAATCTTGATGAAGATCGGATTAGTTGATGGACTTGGAGTGCTCTCTATCTTGGTTTGAAGGCATTTCTACCTATTAGGTAAGTCACTTGACATGTGTGCAAAACCCCTTTAGGATTGGATTTGATCTGGGCCTTCAATTCCCTGTTTTGGCCTTCTTCTTGTCGCATTGGTCGATCGATTGGGCCAGTCGACCAATCCACTCGACCAATGAGTGCTTGTCTTTGGCAATTAGGTTGTTTCTTGCTCTATTTAAGTCCAATCTCGAGTCCACTTCGTATTTGCTGCCTCCAAACTCTCTGGAACGAACCAAAGACCTCTGCAAGTCATCTCCCTTGCATCCTTGGTGTTTTCTTGACGGATCTTCGTCGAAACTCTTCCTTTTGCATAAAAAGGTATGTCTACTCTCTCTTCTTCTCCTCCATCTTTGTTTTTCTTTCCTTTTTGAGTTGAGACAGTAGAAGAGATGCTGCATTCTCTGTTGCAAACATCTCTCGAACATGTTCTCATGATCATCCTAAGGATTTGAGGCTAGAACAATGATCTTAACCATGATCATTGCAAGCTTTTGAAGGAATCATGATCAAACCATGATCTAATCTTGTTAAACTTCTGATTTGAATTCTGATCTCTTTGGATCTTCTATATTGATCATGTTAGTAGTTAATTGGTTGTGTTTTCTTTCCATGATCCATGATCCATACAATTCTAGTTGTTCTCTTCTACCATACTATGTGTTCTTCATGAAGCATGGTAGTTACATATATGCTAGGTTTTATTTCCTTATTTAGATTTATGCTTCTAAGCCTTTTTCATTGAAGATCTAAGTATGTTTTTCATGATACCTTTACCTGAAGCAATGATCCATTCTCCTATTGTTCTTGTCTTTGATTTCTATTTCGAATTCATCAAGATCCATGGTTGATCTAATTATGGTAACTTTTTGTTTCCTAATTTGGATCTTGAAGTCTTGAATTGATTGGTGTTTTGAGGTCCCCTATATGTTAGAATACTATTGATGTAGTTTACCCCTTGATTAGTACCCTTTTGAACCACCAAATTCGGATTTCATATCTTAAAACTCTGTTTTTTTTTTAGGTTATCGTCTCGCATTGGTCGATTGATTGGTCGATGGACCACTCGACCAATCCACTCGACCAATGAGTACAAGCAACTCCAGAATTGGTCTGTGTCGGATGTTTTGGTATCTTTTCTCCGTTAGGGATCTTTCCTAATATGTTGTATATACTTGTTTAGGACCTTCTTCTCAAGTTTTCCAAGATCTTACTTGATTTCTTAGGATTCCTTTGCGAGTTATAAGAGGTAAGGATGGTTATTTCCTTAATTACATAGATAGCATGAATCTAGTTTCTATATTTGAATATATCATTGACATGTTTCCTAAATTAGATTCTTACAATGATATACTACTGTTGCATAACTTTGATTACAGTAGCATTACTTATTCATATTAAATTGATTCATGTGTGATTTACTTACCAATTATATACAAGTGATTGTAATTATTGATTTCTTTCCATATATGAAGTTACCATATATGTGATGATATGAATTGATGCATGTGTATGCTTAAGTATGGTTTGGAAAGGAGAGGTGTCCTTTTGACACTTCTGTCCTTGGACTACTACGGGCATATTATGGGATGTTTCCGGAGATGCCCTCTGAACACCTTCCTAAACTGTTGGATGGCATATCTAGGATTGTCTAGTAGTGTTTGGCTAGGATGTCCTGTTATGTCAGACCCTAATCAGAGGGGTATTGAGACCGAACGACCCGTGGTAGCAATGGGGATTCATGGGCGCTCAAGACCGGTAACCAACCCGTGAGAGGACAGGAATCACATTGTGGGGGCCATTTATTGGTAGGGTTGCATATGGTTAGACTTGGGCTCACGGGCGCTTAAGACCGGTAACCAACCCGTGAGAGGACGTGAGAGCTTCCCGTTTACCATATGTGGATAACCAATAGGGTTGATGAGTCCGTAGTCGGGGACTATGAGGACTCTAGTGTGAAGGATACCGGAAAGGATCGTCAGGGACGAGGAATGGACGTATTTGGATCTGACTTGATGTAACTAAGTAGAAGACTTGCATTTGGCTAGGTTTTACCCCGACATGCGCCAAGACTTATACCAAATGGTTGTGAGAGAGTGTGTTGACTTAACCCCCATGCCAGGGTTTGTCCCGAGGGATGAAGGACCCATTACCAATCGGCTGCTGAAGACCGGTGAAATGATCGTGAGAGAATCCAAGATATCTTAAATGGTTGAGGATGTGAGTGGACTTTCCTAAAGCATGTACGGTGCTATGACGAGACCAGCATACATAGAGTTAGATTCATTCATTCATTGTTTGTCTCATATCATATTGCATTTATGTTTGTTCCGGAATCCTGCCATTTATGTTATTATGGATTTTAAGCGCTTTACCGAGTTTCTTTGAAACTCATTCCTTTATTGTACAATGTTTGTTAGACTATCCTGCAGTACGGAGTACTATGACGGTCCCTATGAGGAAGCGCAAGGCGAAGAGGCATATCTCCGGGAAGGTGATTGCGGTTACCACAATTACTCACGAAGATACCGCGGGTGGTTATGCTCCGTACGATGCTTAGTCCGACCATTGAGTGGAAGCGTCCTTGTGCCATTTATGAGATTTACACCTATAAGGATGTTGTCTATAAAGTGGAGAACAATTTAGTTACCCAATGTACTTGCTACCGGGATTAGATTTTGTCTAGTTTATTCTTTTAGAGCTACTTTTCCGTTGGTTGTAAAGTGGGATTTTTGCCTCACTTTACTTATCTCGTTTGACACTACGATTATATATCTATTATTCCGTTTCATTTATGATTCATTCTTTCTTTATTGGATCTATGGTTTATCTTCCGCACTTTTATTATGATTGTTCATGATTATGTTATTGTTTATGTGGGAGGTTGATCACTCGATACCGATCTTCGGGCTGTGGATCACACTCTCGGGTATGCCGGATAGGGTACCGGCCGGGAGGGCGTGATGAACTTGGTATCGAGCTCAAGGTTCGAGGAGATCCTAACCACAAAAGGCAACAATTGCAACATTCCTTGAGTCATTGATCTGAAGTGACTCTTCTACTCTTAGAAGTGAATAATAGAACATGGATCCCCTGAGAATTAGAAACTTGAACTTCTGAGGCCATAAAGAACATCGCGAATAACATACCATAATTATACTTGAACAAATGACACTAATGCAAGGAATGCAAGCAAAAGGAAACTACAATCCTTAAAGTAGAAACAAAATGGAACTTGATAATTTAAAGAAGTTTTTAAAAAATGATTACGTAGTCAAAAAGGCATCGGTTTAACCCGAGTGGGACCTTCGAAAGCTTAATGAATTTTTAAGGAAATTCTTAAGTAGTCAAAAAGGCATCGGTTTAAAACCCGAGTGGAACCTTCCAAAGCTTAATGAATTTTTAAGGAAATTCTTAAGTAGTCATAAAGGCATCGGTTTAAAACCCGAGTGGGACCTTCGAAAGCTTAATGAATTTTTAAGGAAATTCTTAAGTAGTCAAAAAGGCATTGATTTAAAATCCGAGTGGGACCTTCAAAAGCTTAATGAATTTTTAAGGAAATTCTTAAGTTGTTAAAAAGGCATCGATTTAAAACCCGAGTGGGACCATCGAAAGCTTAATGAATTTTTAAGGAAATTCTTAAGTAGTCATAAAGGCATCGGTTTAAAACCCGAGTGAGACCTCCACAAGCTTAGAAGAATTCTCAAGAATCTCTAGGTAAAGGCTTCGGTTCTGACCGGCTAAGACCTTTTAAAGCAAAGACTTCGTCTCAACCAACTAAGAAAAATAATTATAAGGAATTGCTCAGAAGAAGATTTTGGTGAAAAAACGAATATCTTCGTTGATGGACAAAGTTCAAGGATAAAGTTAATTCTTTATTTCTCTAACGACCAGAAGGGGCCAACCTTTACAACATTAAAAGTTCTCGGGAAAAATACATGTGAGACAACAAGTGTTAAGGTCAAATCTTCGTTCGGTCGAGAAATAGCAAATTCTGAGTATCATCACCGGTGATTGCGAAGGGTTCCATAAACTTTCCTTTGTAGAAAGCAAAGTCAAGAAGAAAAATCAAAACAGCTTTCCCAGTAGCAACACAGAGTCAAGAAGAAAAATTAAAGCAGCTCTCATGTTGAAACTGGGTCGGGAAGAAAAACCAACGCATGATCGACTACTAGCCGTGGAGACATAGGTCCTCTCATCAGTTGAGATGAACCCCACTCACCTTCGGTGATTGCGAAGAGTTCCGTAAGCTCCCACTTACAGGAAAAACTCCGCAATTCCATATCCTTCGACTATCATTTATCGCCTTATTTGCCCTCTTTGACTGACGAAGAGGCCTGGCCTTTGGTCGGGACTCCGCATTCGAGGCAAGCTCTTCGTAGTTGAACCCTCTGGAGGGGACAAAGGAGGAGAGTCATCAAGATAGTGAGTTATATCCGGATCTGGAATGGGCCGGTCCACCACATCCTTAGCCCAAGCAGGAAGAGGAAGTCGCAGCTTTTCAAACACTTTGGGATGACAACTTCTACGATGGGGAGCCGTGTTGAAATAAGGATTCTTTTTCAGGATCGACTCCCAGACCTCGTTCTCGCCATCCCGATAAGCCTGCAAATTATAGGTATTCAGCATATCAACAAATGGCTTACTCTGCAAGTATTTGAAGATGGAAGCCCTGCGAACATCAGTCGGAAGAGTTTCAGGCAGAGAAGTAATGGCTTGCCTTTAAGGCACATCAGCTTTAGCTCTAGACCCCTTCAGCTCTCCCAAAGCCTCTCAACTTCCCGCTCCAACTTACGGATGCGCTCTCTAGCACCATCCAAATCCGAAGAAAGCCGCCCAATTTCAGAATTCTTCACTCGGGCAACTTCCCAACGATTCTCCCGAAGGCGAGCAATCTCAACATCTTTGGCTTTGGATTCTTCCCGAAGCCGAGAAAGATCATTATTTAAGCTACTAAGCCGAAAGGCTGATTCCACTTGCTTGTGGAAGTTATCAGCAAGGCTTCTACAATACCGCAAGAGTTAGTCGGGAGCAAAAAAATTTTCAGAAGGAAAGACGATGAAGAAATACTTACATCACAAATGACCTTATAAAGGCCTCGTCTGGAACAACATTGAAGGCCCTGTTCTCGGCGGGCATCTGAGCAAAAGTGCACTATTCTAGCGCCTTTTCAAAATCTCCCGTCACCAAGTCAAACCTCTTCAACAACCAAGAGGGCTTGTATACTTCATCATCAAGCCGAGGGTGCTTTCTCTTGGAATTGCACCCTCGGCCTCTTGGAAAACCTCCTCCACTATCGAAGGAGAAACCTCCATAACTTGTGGAAGCTTGGAGGAAGATGCCAATGAGGCACCAACTGGGGCTTCAAAGACCCGAACGGCAATAGAAGGAACCACATCTTCATTAGTAGGCCGACCGGTCTCCATCATGGTGGAAGACACAAACGAGGCACCAGCTAAAGCTGTGGGAATCTGAACTTTAGGAGAATTAACAACATCAACCTCTTTGGGTCGAGCGACCTATCTCCCTACTGGAGTAGTCTTCTTGGCAGCCTTTGCCCTAACAACATCCATGTTTAGCTTTGGTGGCACTGCAAGGAAAGGAAAACATCACCAGTTACGAAAGGTCAACAAACAAAAAGGAGAAAGGGAAAACCCTAGATGTCTGAAGTTCAAAAATACTCTTTGATAGCAGAAAAAGATATTCCAACGACAGCTCAGAGCTTCTAGAACGAATAACCCCAAGTAAACTACTTTGGAGTTATTCAAGGGAGAGAAGTCAAGAAACTAGACGGAAAAGAATGAGAAAAGGGAAACTTACTTGTTCAAGTTCTGTTCATAGTGTCACTACAAGTCTTCAGATAGAATTGCAGAAGCAAAAATGGCGGAGAGAAAGTATTCAGACGAAGAAACAATTGTTCTCGCAAAGGACGAAAGCAAGTTTGGAGCACCTAATGGATTTAAATAGCCCTAGGGGGTGGTGCGACGGGTTAGGGCTCATGTGGATCAAGGGTCAAGGAAGAGGGACAGTTCAAATACCGGAAACCATATCCAAGATCAACGGTCAAGAGATAACGACGTTTCAAATTCGAAACATAAAGTTGTCCCAAGTCTCCATGTGGAGCGTTGTGCACATAATACGAAGGAGCGCAGCTTAAAAAAAAAAACCAACCGTTGCACCAATACTAAATGAAAAGAGCCTTTTCAATTTCTTGGGAAGGATAACTCGTAAACCAATACGAGGAAACGTTTGGTTTTCTTCATAAAGTAGGTGCAACCTTGGAGAGAAATGCTCCAAGTAGGTCAGAGGGGCTTCGGATCGATCGAACCATCTCTAAGGCAGGGGCGTATCCCAAGATTCTCGAACGTCAACCTCAACCAAGGTTCCCGAGCATCAACTTCAACCAAGGTACGAATTTATTTCTGCAATTGGTCTAGTTCATATCCGAACGTGGCTCCGAAAGAGAAAAAGGAGCGAATTCTCTAAGTACGTCAATAACAAAATCCTATTAGTTCATCACAACAACTATTGCGAGAGCTTGAGGATAAAGAAAGCAAAATTTCATTAAGCTATCAAAGGGCTATGGGGGCCAACCCTTAAAAAAAAAAAAGAAAGAAAGAAAGAAATAGGGGGTTGTTTCCTATTTTCCTTGAATAGGTTCTACAGAAGGATCCGCTATAGGAGTAGGCTTTTGAGGCTCCTCGGGGAGAGGTGGTGAATCATTACGATGTCTGGACATTCGGGGAGAGGCAGCTCGAGCTTCCCGAAGACTTCTTTGTGGCAAACACCCTGAAATGGAGTCATATCAAAAGAAGGGTCTAACTCAAGGATAGCCCCCCATACATCATTTTATCCCTCTCGGTAGGCTTGAAGGTTGTATGGAGTCATCTAATTGCTAAAGGGGATGTTGTTCAAGTACTTGCGAATGCAGTCCCTCCGAAGATCCTGAGAAAGATGTTCAGGTTTGTAGGGAACGATCGTCTTCTTAAGATGATCATTTTCAAGGGCCAAAATCTTAACCCTATCACTACACTCAGAGGCGAGCATTTTCTACTTCTTCACTTCACGTTCCAAAGCACCAACACGCGCTAGCAGACAAGTCAAGGTCCTTCTTCAAGGTGTTGACTTTTGCATTCTCCTCCTTCAGCACGGTAGCTTCCTTCTTCAGCCGCTCAACTTCAGAATTCGCCAGCGCCAACTACTCCTCATAATTTTGAAGTTGGGAGCCACCACAACCAATTCGATTCAGAGCCTCAATGTGCTAGTAGAAATTCACCACGACAGTCCTAAGAAGGCAGACAATTGTCAAGAAGTCCTAGAATGAGTTACGAAGTAAATGAAAGAAAACAAAGGAAGTGAATTACCCCGGTAGAGAGACGAACGAGCGTGTCATCTGTCACATCCTCCCAGCTGGTACCCTAACTGGCATACCCGAGAGTGTGATCCACAGCCCCGAAGATCAAGTATCGAGGAAATCATCCTCCCACATATTCAATAACATAATCATAAACAGGAATCAAGGTTTAATATTATAAACAAGGTTCAAAACAAGAAATGAATAAACAATATAGTCAAAGTGCGGAAAATGATACCAGATATCTGTAGATATCAAAAGAAGTAAAGTGAGGCGGAAACTCACTCCACAAATACAGCGGAACATAGTATGTAAGTCTAAAAGGAATAACAACTAAATCAAAGCAACTAAGAAAGATAAACTAAACATAAGAGTCTTCTATCCTATAGATGACATCTTCAAAATAGTGGACTTCATCAATCCAATGGAGATGTTCCAACTCCATGTTGCCTCTAATCATAGTATGAAACTTGATCAACTGAGAGATCATCAGAGTAATCTTGATTGTCGCCAACACCTTGCGTTTAGTACGCTTCATCGGCTTGCGCTTCAGTGTATTGACCTTCATAGTAGTCAGTACCTATAGAATAGTCTAACAAAACAATGTATAAAAAGGAATGAGTTTCGAAGAAACTCAGTAAGGTAGTTAATCCATAACAACATAAATAACATGAGGCAGAACATAGCAAGATGCAATGTAGTATGAAACAAATAATGTATGTATGCATCTAAACTCTATGTATGCTTGTTTCTATTGGCAGACATGCTTTAAGTCATAGCACCATACTTCTTTGGGTAAGTCACGCGTAAGGCTCTTGTTGGTACTGGGTCCGGCATCCCTCTCGGACATCCATGGCTGGGGGTTAAGTCATCTCTCTCTCACATCACCATTTGGTCTAAGTACTTGCGCATGTCAGGGTAAAAGCCTAGCCCAATGCAAGTCATCTACTTAGTCACATCAACTCAGATCCAGATACTTCCATTCCTCCCCTCTCGAGATCCTTTCCGATATCCTTCACACTAGAGTCAGCGTATCCGACTCTCTCAAATACGGACTCATCAACCCTATTGGTTATCCACATATGGTAAAACGGGAAGCTCTCATGTCCTCTCATGGATATAACTCACCGGTCTTGAGCGCCCATGAGCCCAAGTCTAACCATATGCAACCCCCCGATAAATGGCCCCCACAATATGATTCCCGTCCTCTCACGGGTTGGTTACCGGTCTTAAGCGCCCGTGAATCACATTGCTACCACGGGTCGTTCGGTCTCAATACCCTTCCGATTCGGGTCTGATATAACAGGGACATCCTAGCCAAACACTGCTAGACAACCCTAGGTATGATAACCAATGATTCGGGAAAGCGTAGATGGGCAACCCCGGAAGCATCCCATACTATTTCCGATAATGTCCAAGGACAGAAGTGTCAAAAGGACACTTCCCAATCCCAAACCATACCTAGTCAAACACATTCTCAGATCAATCATGTCATACACAACCAACAATTCATCATATAAAAGAGAATGTAAAAGCATAAGCTAATCGTTAAACAATATAGTAATAAGCAATTCATATAAGCTTACATAATAAAAAGGAAAACATAAGTGAAGTGCTACTGTAGTTACAGTAGTACATCAGAAGTATAAAATATAAGAACAGTAAACAAACTCATAGTTTCATAAGGTAGAAACCAGAGAGTATGTGATCTATGTCATTAAGGAAATAATTGTCCTTACCTTCTAACTCGTAAAGGAACTTAGGGAATCAAGTAAGACCTTGACTAAACCTGAGAAGAAAATCTTAAACAAGTGTATACAACATGTTAGGAAAGATACATAGAAGGAAAGATATCAAATCAATCAAAACAGACCAAGAATGAGGTTGCTGTACTCATTGGTCGATTGATTGGTCTACTGCCCCAGTCGACCAATGAGTTGACCAACAAAGACAGTGGCCTACAAGAATCCGAATTTTTAGAATAAGAAACCGAATTTGGTGGTTCAAAAGGGTACAAAATAAGGGGGAAACTACAATAGCAGCATCCTAGTATATAGAGGACATCAAACCACAAACCAAATCAAGTTTCCAAGTTACAACTCAGGAACAAAAAGTTAACCTAATTAGGTTAAATCAAGGATCATGAAGAAAACATAGTATGATCAAGGATAAAGAATTAGAGGATGATAGGTTACAATTCTTGTAAGGAAAACACATTAATTGGCTATTAACAGGGTCAATAACATATATCCAAGAAGTTAGGGTTTCAACCCTTTTTGGCTCTCATGAAAAGGTTGAGATCACAGGATGAAAGGGAATTAATGATTGGCCAATAACAACAAGAAAAACCATAGAAAGATCAAATTTAGATTAGCATAAATATTGCCCATGAGGTTTCCCTCACATGGGAGGTTACCAAAAAGGTTTCCAGAAAGACCTTACAAGGGTTAGGGTTACAAGAATTTAATTGGTTAGGGTTTCAAGAGTTCAACTGGTTAGGGTTAAGATCATGACGATGATCATAGATCTTAAAGAATCGAATGAGATCATGGAATAGATGGTTGCAAGAATGCAGCATCATCTTCCTGATCTCAACCAAGAACAGATCAAAGAAAAGAAAATCAGAGATGGAAGAAAAAGAGATCATAAACATACCTTTGTTGCAGGAAGAAGGAGATCACTTGAGTTCTTACGAGATATCAACCAAGGATGCAAGGGAATTGATTAGAATGGAGTTCTAACTCGTTCCAGAGGCTTAGGAGGCAGATGAGGCTGAGTATTCTCGAGATTAGACTTAAATAGAGTAGCCACGACCTAAATAGCAAAAACAGAACCAATTGGTCGATTGGTCGATTGGTCCAGTCGACCAATCAGGACAGCAAGACCAAAACAGGGAATTGAAGGCTCAGATCAAGTCCAAACGTCAAGGGGTTTTGCACACACCTAAAGTGACATACCTAGTAGGTAGAAATGCCTTCGAACCAATACAGAGAGCACTCTAAGTCCATCAACTAATCCGATCTTCAACAGGGTGCAGTTTCCATAAATGGAACACTGACATCAACACTCAAGGATTTCAATCCAGCCACCAAGTCTTCTACTGAAATGGCCCAAAGCTGACTTCTTGCCTTACTTCGGGTTGTTGGACCTACAAATAACAGGGTTTCCGGGTCAAGGTTAGGGCTGGGTTTTACATCATCACTCAAGGACTCAAGGGCCTGACGGTCGGCAGGCATCAAGCAAAGAGGACTCCACTCCATAGCTTTTTCATGGTCTTGCGTGACCCGGTCTGACAAACTCAGCGTCCATTGAGGAACAAATATCTCCTCAGAATCTTGACTCTTCTAAGATTTCTTCGAGACGAAAACCTCGATCGGGTCATGTTTCCTTTTGGTTCGGGTAGGAGAGGGAACTTTTGCCTCTTTCTCAATTGGTCTTTTCCCTTTCCCCGAGGCTTCACCCACTGGTTTCAGATTCCTTATACCCTTGTAAGAAGGGTCCGGAGGGGGAACGGCAGCAATCTCCTTTGACGTCAGTGTTCAAGGAGACCTTTTCTCTGCAGAAACAACCGCCTTTTCCCGAAGGGTCTCCGGGTTAATCTTGGGAGGATTTGCAAAGAAGACTAAAGTCAGATGATGGAACAAGGCTGCAATAAATTTAGAAAAACAAATGCAATGGATAGAAAGCTCACAACAAGCCAGCCCCCAATATTGAAGAATCGGAGTGTATTCCATCTCAAAACCATGTATCTCTTGGTACCATGGAATTGACTTGATCTTCTTGGCAGCTGCTTCTTCGGTTTTTGATAGAGGAAGGACGTGGTTAACCTCCGAATATGAAGAAAGCATCTTCTAGGTGATCGGAAGTTAAGATTTGATTGAGGCGCTCGGCAAAAAAAAGTACCGTTTGCGCCATCCTTTATGATTGGAAGGACAAGGTTCCCTTGGCAAGGATACTTGCCCTACCATCCAAGCTCAACATTATCATGCTTAGAAAGAAAAACCCAACCCAAAGGGTTGGAAAGAGACAAAGCATGAAAATGTACAAAAAGAGGTACAGAAGGTTCAATACCAAGTTCAAAACACAAACCCAAAAAGCCAACAATGAGACGCCAACTATTGGGGAGAAGCATTCCGGGACAAATGTCCCAATGATTCAAAATAGCAGAAAACAAAGAATTGAAGAATGGAAAGCGGACTCCACTCTCCAGAGTATCCATGTACAAAGAAAATTCTTCAGGCAAGTTTGAACTGGCCCTTTCATCAGGATTGGGGGCTCAAAGAAAATACGAGGGAGGAAAGTCAAAACTCTCAACCGCCGAAGGGAGTTCAACTTCAGTGTAGGTGGAAGGAACAGAACTAGGTTCCTCCTTGGGTCTGTTACGTTGCTTAGGTTGCCAAGAGGCCTCTGCAGTCGCCTTAGGAGTTCTGGACCGTCCAGACTCAAGAGGCAAGGAAGGAACTTCAATATCTTTTTCTACATTTTTCTTCTGGCTCACTTCTTCGAACTCAAGCCAAAAGGCGGTTAAAGTATGCTTGTCACTATCCAACCGTTCAATGGGGATAGAGAAAGAAGCCTTACCACCAGAGTAGCCGTGACCGGCGCTTTGTTCAGAAGAACCTTCCTCAGAAGTCCTACCGCTTCCCATCACTAGGAAGTTTTGGCTCTAGTTTCCAATCGAGAAGAAAGTAGAGACGAAAGCAAAAGGAAAAATCAAGATCAATAAAGGATACAACAGAGTCAGTTAACTTACTTGTTCACCAAAGCAGAGAATTTGAGAGCAAGAAGATTGTTAGGGCGCAAGGAAGGTGATGAACTTTCAAACTCCAGACAAAGAGAATGAAACAGGCGAAGACAATGGACAGCTTTTAAGCACGCAAATCATAAGGACGTGTACGATCAAGAAAAGTTGGTTTAACTATCATTGATCGGGAGACGTTTCGAAAAAGTTTAAACAAATCGTATCAATATAGATGTTTTAGATACCGTCATTTCGATTTCGTAAGCAATGATGATTTCGGCTGCAGCAAACACGTGGCGTCACCCCCTAAAAAGAAGAAGGTGTTCGCGAAACTCGAGAAAAAGTGATACAGCAGCATTAAATGTGATTCGACATTTAATAAGTGAGAGATCATTCAAAATCCTCATTTGATAGTCGGGTCCAGATCAAACCAATACTTCGAAGTTACCCGAATGCTTGGCCTGGGGGGCTCGTGATACGGAGAAAATCATAGTCGAACTGGGTCCTCCTGTGGTTCGACCCTCGACCCTGGTCGGGAAGAAATGGACCGACCCGCATCTGAGCGAGCCAGGTTTGAAGGTAGCTTGCTGAGGAAGAAACCTGACTCAGTCAACAAGCACGCCCGAATCCACAATTCTCGGAGTGGACAACTCATCAAGGAGACGGTTAACGACACTTATAGGAGTAAACGATAGTGCCTACTCGGATAACTGCCACACTATGATCGTGCTAACAAGGGAAGTTATGTGAAATCCCACCTAGCCCTAACCTTGCTGCTGTGTCAAATGCATACATACCATATGCATTGTCTGATTTATACTCTATCGTATGAGTTGCCTAGTTTCGTTTAGTAGAAGTTTACCCCGAAGCTGATCTATTCTCTCTACTATTTCTTCTAGTGCCTTCTATTCCCTTTGATAGGAGGATGATCTTAAGTCATTCCCATAACTGGTCCTTCTATCCCTACTGTTCTAGAGTGAATCTCCATACACTCTATAACCTTGTGAATTCTCCACATGATAATTTTAAAGGGAAATCAAATGTGATCTTCATGATTTGTTAATCCTTCTAATTGTTTCTAATTTCAAAGCATGTTAGATTTACTCCTTTGTTTTACAAAACAACTATCGTTATTTGTTTCCTGTAAATTTTGGGAGAAGAAAGTCAAGATACAAGTGAATTATCTCCATCTCTTTGGAAGCCTAGTACTCTCCCAATTTCGAGGACGAAGTTATTTTAAGGGGGGGAGAATGTGAAATCCAGCCCAAACCTAACCAGGACACCCTATCTGTTTTGGGTGAAGAATGGCTTGTTTAAGTTTGATCTTGTAGTTGAACATTAATTACAGTGTTGTTATCCTTGGTAGGTCCTAGGAAGTCAAGTCAGACCTAACCCTTAGTGTAGATCCAAAGACCCGAAGTAAAGGAAGAAGTCTTTGTGGGCCATCTCAATAGAAGACATGGTGTTTGACCCAAAGCCCATGGATATTGATGATGGTGCTTCCTTATTGAAACCTTATTTAATTTGGAGTTGAAGTGCCCATTGATGATGAAGAACTTGGTTGATGGGCCTAAAGCCTAGTTGGACTTGGTTTGAAGACATCCCTCCATACTAGGTAAGTATTATGATGTGTTGAAAGAAGCCTATCAAAAAAATATTGAAGTTAGGCCCATTAAGTCCCTATTTTTTAGCAAGCTGCCCAGGCAAGGGCAATTTGGTAAATTTCTATTTTTAGGGTTTTTAAAAGCTTTATTTCTTGGAATTTCGTGGTAAACAATCCCACTAGGTTTCTAAATCTCTAGAGAACGTAGAAAGGACCTTATAACCTCTTCCTTGGCAACCAATCAACCAACAGGGGAAGTTTGGTAAGTTTGGTCAGTTTGGTGAAATCCTAGTAGTTTAGGGACTTCTTATGCTATTTAAAGGGGGGAACTCCATGTTTTTCACTCACAATCAGTTCTAAGCCTTTGGAGAACGTGGGAGGAGCCCTAGATACTCTCCTCCAAAGCCAAGGATGATCCTCAAGCATCCGTTCGAGTTTCTTCATCAGTTCTTCTAAAAGGTTAGTAATCGATTCGTTTCTTCTTTGATTTGTTCTTTCTTCTATACTTCTGATCTCCTGACTATGAGAAAGGTATTACACTACTGTGATGGCCTCTTCTCTAATTCTATTAGCCCTAGAGTGAATCCCCCAATTCACTCTATGTTCTTGAAGCCATATGGCAATGATTCTTGAAATTGACTTTACCCATGATCATGATCACTCCCACATTATTATTCTACTGATTTGTGTGATTGTGGGAAAGGTCTCACATCAGTGCTACAACCTTTCCTTCTATCCCCATGATTGTTAGGTTGATTCCCTCTTTCCCCATCCTTAGCAAGCAAAAGTAAGGGTTATTCTATGAGAGCTGATTTTGGGTAATTCTCATGAGAGGTAACCAAATTAGGAAACCCTAATCATTTATTAATTGGTAGATCCTTTCCAAATCCATTCTTGATTTTGAAATACTAATGAGATGTTCCCCTTTCTTTGGTGATTTGTGAGAGTCCAAATTGGGTACTCTCATGACCAGTAACCAAATAGGGAAAACCTAATCCTCCTCTAAATTATTGGATCCTCCCCTAGACTTTCTTTATTATGATTTATTTATCTTTATTCCCTAGGGTGAATCTTTATTCTCCCTAGTCTTCCCATGGGATATTAGAATTTCTTTCCTTTGACTTTATTTATGTGAGATCCCACATATTCCTAACCTTGCTATTGTACCAAATGCATACATACCATATGCATTGTTCGATTTATTCTTTGCTGTACGAATTGCCTAATTTCGTTTGGTAGAAGTTTACCCCAAAGCTGATCTATTCTCTCCACAATTTCTTCTTGTGCCTTACATTCCCTTTGATAGGAGGGTGATCTTAAATCATTCCCATGACTGATCCTTCTATCCCTGCTGTTCTAGAGTGGATCTCCATCCACTCTATAACCTTGTGAATTCTCCACATGATGATTTCGAAGAGAAATCAAGTATGATCTTCATGATTCATTATTCCTTCTAATTGTTTCAAGACTTCAAGCTTTTCATCCCCTATTCTTCAATCAAAGAATTGTAATCTCTCTTGTGTTGTATTGATCTACTCTTGCTATGATTTATTCTTTGAGATTGAGATTATGAAGTAGATGTTGCATCCTTGCAACATATTGATCCTTGCAACCATCTCTTCTACATTCTCCTTTCATTCTTAAAGTTTTATGATCTTCATATTAATCTTCGCCATGATCCTTGTGAAATCTTCATTTTTTTTTTTTTTTGGTTAATTGTAAAATCTTCATGAAGCCATGATCATACTTTCGATTTGATTTCAAAGCATGTCAGATATATTCCTTGTTTACTTACGTAAGACTTATTGTTAATTGTTTTCCGTGGACTTTGGGTGAAGGAAGCCAAGATAATAGGAAAGTACCCCTGCCTTTTTGAAACCAAGCACTCTCCCAATTTCAAGGACGAAATTATTTTAAGGGGGGGGAGAATGTGAAATCCAGCCCAAACCTAGCCAGGGCACCCTATCTGTTTTGGGTAAAGAAGGGTTAGTTTAAATGTTACACCTTAAAGTTGGACCTTGATTTGATCTTAGTAAGATACTTGTAGACCCTTTTGGTTGATGATTTGGTGTCGGAACCCAAGCCCATGGACATTGACGATGATGCCCCTCACTTGAGAGCATTGTCAGTGTTAGTTTTGAATCTGCGCACCAAAAATGGGTGAATTAGTTGAAATACCTAATGAACTCCTGTGTCCAATCTGAATATATTTCCCGAAACTAGACTTCTTTATGGACTTTTAGGAGAAAACCCCACTCAATTTGACCCCATATAACCCTCCAAATCCCTGTCCGAAGTTGCTGAACTATGTCTGGAAAATCCTGCTTGCGCATCGAATAAGGTGAGCTTATTTGGTGGACCTAATGAACTCCCATGCTTGATCTAAAAGTATTTCTGAAAACTAGACTTCTTGATTGACTCGTAGAAGAAAACCTCACCCAATTTGACCCTGTATAGCCCTCCGAATCCCTATTTGAACCTTGCTGTCTTGATTGGTCGACTCATTGGTCGATTGGACCAGTAGACCAATCCAATCGACCAATTGGTTCTGAATTTACCAATTTGGTCCTGTCTCCTCTATTTAAGTCCAAATCTCGGGATTAATTCGCCTCCTAAACCTCTGGAACGAGTTAGAACCCTAATATAATCAATTCCCTTGCATTCCTTGGTGATCTCTCACAAGACTTGAAGAAATCTTCATCCTCCTGCAGCAAAGGTATGTGTATACTCACTCTTTCTTCTCCATCTCTGATTTTCTTTCTTTAATTTGTTCTTGGCTGAGATCAGGAAGAAGATGATGCACTCTTGCAACCATCCACTCCATGATCTCATCTTGTTCCTTGAGATCTATGATCATCATCATGATCTCAACCCCAGCCAGTTGAATTCTTGAAACCCTAATCTAGAAATCCTAACTTTGTGTGGTCATCATGAGAACCTTTTTGGTAACCCCCATATGAGGGAAACCTCATGGGTAATGTGAAATTTGATCTAAATTCAATATTTTTAATTCTTCTTGTTGTAATTGGCCAATCATCAATTCCCTCCCTCCCGTGATCTCAACCTTTTTCCTGCGAGCCAAAAAAGGTGAAACCCTAACTTCTTGGACCAAACCAAGAACCCTTAGTTTGATCTTGTTAACATCCAATCAATGTGTTTTCCTTACTAGATCTGTAACCTTTCATATCCTAGTTATTTATCCTTAACCATACTATATTTTCTTCATGATCCATGTTTAACCTAATTAGGATTTCTAAATTATTCTTTCTTCGTTCTTGTTCTTGATTAAGATTCGAAAGAAGATGCTGCAATCTTGCAACCATCTATTCCATGATCTCATTCCATCCTTTGAGATCTATGATCATCGTCATGATCTCAACCCTAGCCAAAAGGGAGAGATTTGAGGGGAAATTCTTGGGTAACCCTCATGAGAGATTAACCAATTTGGGAACCCTTTTATTTCTCGTTAATTCATTGGACCCTCCCCAAAACATTTCTTGATTGAAAATTCTTTGCCCTAGGGTGAATCTTTATTCTCCCTGGTCTTTCCGTGGGATACATGGATCCTTGGTAGTAAATCCCTAATCGTATGATTTGAATTTCTTTCCTTTCACTTTAATTGAGAACCTTATTTTCTCTCATTGGTAGACCCTTCCTAGTTCCATTCTTGATTTTGAAATACTAATGATATGTTCCTTTATCTATCTTGGGTTGTTTTTGTGAGAGTTAATTATGGGTAACTCTCATGGGAGGTAACCAACTCTCATGAGAGGTAACCATATCTGAGACCCTAATGTTCTTTTATCTGTTGGAAACTCCCCAACACCTTTTTAGATTGTGCATTCTTTGTTTCTCTTTCCCTAGGGTGAATCTTGATTACCCCTAGCCTTTCCATGAGAGCCATCGGTTATGTATGATGAAACCATAACCCCTTTGTTATAGACCTTTTGAGTTCGATTTTCGGACTAAGATCTCCCCCATGTCTTCATTAGGGTTAGGTTGTATTTGGTCATCAACCTCATGGGCAATGTTTTTATTAACCTAAACTAGATTTCCTATGTTTGCTTGTTATTTTTTTGATAACAATCATTCCTCTCTTTCCGTGATCATAACCTTATTATGGGAACCATAAGGTTGAAACCCTAGTTTCTTGGGTTAAATCAATAACCCATATTTTGACCATGACTTGATGATTTTATCTTCCTATATGATTCTAATACATCCTTGGAAGTTCCCCTTCGAATTTTGGATCAATCTGACTTCAAACGAAGAAGTTATGGCCAAAACAGTTTCACTATCCCGTACTGACTCGATTGGTCGACTGATTGGTCGACTGGGTCAGTAGACCAATCAATCGACCAATGAAGATAGTAGCTTCAATTTTCGCTCAGTTTGATTCGTTTGCTCTCTGATCTTTTTGGTATCTTTCCTAATGTTGTATCTATGCTTGTTAGGGGTTTATTTGCCATGTTTGGTGTCTCTCTCTTTGATCTTTGGATTATCTTCGGCGATAATCAAGGTAAGGACAGTTAATTCCTTAACTACATAGATTGCTTGTTCTCTGGTTTCTACTTTATGAAACTATGAGATTACCTACTGTTGTTGTAATTTAATTCTGATCTCCTACTGTGGAAACAGTAGCACTTGTTATATTGTCTTTTTATTATTCATGATATATGAATTACTTATTATTGCCTAATCTGATTTTTGCTTTTACATTCTCTTGTATATGATGAACTGCTGATTGTGTATGTCATGACTGTTCTAAGAATGTGTTTGCTTAAGTTTGGTTTGGGATTGGGGAGTATCCTTTTGATGCTTCTGTACTTGGACATCGGAGGGAATAGTATGGGATGTTCTCCGAAGATGCCCATCGACGCTTTCCCGAATCAATGGTTGTCATACCTAGGGATGTCTAGCAGTGTTTGGCTAGGATATACCCCTGTTATATCAAACCCGATTCGGAAGGGTATTGAGACCGAACGACCCGTGATAGCAATGGGGATTCACGAGCACTCAAGACCGGTGAGTTATATCCGTGAGAGGACTGGAATCACATTGTGGGGGCCATTTATTGGAGGGTTGCATATGGCTAGACTTGGGCTCATGGGCGCTCAAGACCGGTGAGTTATATCCGTGGGAGCCGGACTGAGCGGGCTCCCCATTTACCATATGTGGATAACCAATAGGGTTGATGAGTCCGGTGAGTAATATCCGTGACTCTAGTGTGAAGGAGTACGAAACGATCCCGAGAGGGGGAGGAAATGGAAGTATCTGGAACTAACTTGATGTAACT